>NC_051227.1:3755860-3798360 GCF_015220715.1 Pygocentrus nattereri | reverse complement strand
CTATACCACCAATGCTGGAAAACATCTGGAGCCATGAGGAGGGAAAACTCTGCCTCTAGCGGCTCAATCTGGTACAACACTGATCCCCAATAAGGTAACAACTGATGTTACATTAGGTAGATAGATAGATAGATAGATAGATAGATAGATAGATAGATAGATAGATAGATAGATAGATAGATAGATAGATAGATAGATAGATAGATAGACAGATAGATAGATAGATAGACAGACAGATCTCAGACGGCTCAATCTGATACAACACTGATCTCCAATAAGGTAACAATTGATGTTACATTAGATAGATAGATAGATAGATAGATAGATAGATAGATAGATAGATAGATAGATAGATAGATAGATAGATAGATAGATAGATACAGACAGATTGATTTCATCATCAGGGAATTGTGCGTGTGGAAAAGTGTTGCGTTGGCCGGGAATCGAACCCCGGTCAACTGCTTGAAAGGCAGCTATGCTAAACACTATACCACGAACGGTAGAAAACATTTAGAGCAACGAGGAGGGAAAACTCTGCCTCTAGCAGCTCAATCTGGTACAACACTGATCTCCAATAAGGTAACAACTGATGTTACATTACATAGATAGACAGATTTCTTCAGCAAGGAATTGTGGGTGTGGAAAAGTGCTGCGTTGGCCGGGAATCGAACCCGGGTCAACTGCTTGGAAGGCAGCTATGCTAACGACTATACCACCAACGCTGGAAAGCATCTGGAGCCATGAGGAGGGAAAACTCTGCCTCTAGTGGCTCAATCTGGTACAACACTGATCTCCAATAAGGTAACAACTGATGTTACATTAGATAGATAGATAGATAGATAGATAGATAGATAGATAGATAGATAGATAGATAGATAGATAGATAGATAGATAGATAGATAGACAGACAGACCTCTGGCGGCTCAATCTGATACAACACTGAACTCCAAAAAAGTAACAACTGATGTTACATTAGATACATAGACAGATTTCTTCAGCAAGGAATTGTGGCTGTGGAACAGTGCTGCTTTGGCCGGGAATCGAACCCGGGTCAACTATTTGGAAGGCAGCTATGCTAACCACTATACCACCAACGCTGGAAAGCATCTGGAGCCATGAGGAGGGAAAACTCTGCCTCTAGCGGCTCAATCTGGTACAACACTGATCTCCAATAAGGTAACAATTGATGTTACATTAGATAGATAGATAGATAGATAGATAGATAGATAGATAGATAGATAGATAGATAGATAGATAGATAGATAGATAGATAGACAGACAGACAGATCTCAGACGGCTCAATCTGATACAACACTGATCTCCAATAAAGTAACAACTGATGTTATATTAGATAGATAGACAGATTTCTTCAGCAAGGAATTGTGGGTGTGGAAAAGTGCTGCGTTGGCCAGGAATCGAACCCGGATCAAGTGCTTGGAAGGCAGCTATGCTAACCACTATTCCACCAACGCTGGAAAGCATCTGGAGCCATGAGGAGGGAAAACTCTGCCTCTAGCGGCTCAATCTGATACAACACTGATCTCCAATAAGGTAACAACTGATGTTACATTAGATAGATAGATAGATAGATAGATAGATAGATAGATAGATAGATAGATAGACAGATAGATAGATAGATAGATAGATAGATAGATTTCTTCATCAGGGAATTGTGGGTGTGCAAAAGTCCTGCGTTGGCCGGGAATCGAGCCAGGGTCAACTGCTTGGAAGGCAGCTATGCTAACCACTATACCACCAACACCAGAAAACATCTGGAGCAACGAGGAGGGAAAACTCTGCCTCTAGCGGGTCAATCTGGTACAACACTGATCTCAAATAAGTTAACAATTGATGTTACATTAGATAGATAGATAGATAGATAGATAGATAGATAGATAGATAGATAGATAGATAGATAGATAGATAGATAGATAGATAGACAGATCTCAGACGGCTCAATCTGATACAACACTGATCTCCAATAAAGTAACAACTGATGTTACATTAGATAGATAGAAAGATTTCTTCAGCAAGGAATTGTGGGTGTGGAAAAGTGCTGCGTTGGCCGGGAATCGAACCCGGGTCAACTGCTTGGAAGGCAGCTATGCTAACCACTATACCACCAACACCAGAAAACATCTGCAGCCATGAGGAGGGAAAACTCTGCCTCTAGCGGCTCAATCTGGTACAACACTGATCTCCAATAAGGTAACAATTGATGTTACATTAGATAGATAGATAGATAGATAGATAGATAGATAGATAGATAGATAGATAGATAGATAGATAGATAGATAGATAGACAGACAGACAGATCTCAGACGGCTCAATCTGATACAACACTGATCTCCAATAAAGTAACAACGGATGTTATATTAGATAGATAGACAGATTTCTTCAGCAAGGAATTGTGGGTGTGGAAAAGTGCTGCGTTGGCCAGGAATCGAACCCGGGTCAACTGCTTGGAAGGCAGCTATGCTAACCACTATACCACCAATGCAGGAAAACATCTGGAGCAACGAGGAGGGAAAACTCTGCCTCTAGCGGGTCAATCTGGTACAACACTGATCTCCAATAAGGTAACAATTGATGTTACATTAGATAGATAGATAGATAGATAGATAGATAGATAGATAGATAGATAGAAAGATAGATAGATAGATAGACAGATAGATAGATAGATAGACAGACAGATCTCAGACGGCTCAATCTAATACAACACTGATCTCCAATAAAGTAACAACTGATGTTACATTAGATAGATTTCTTCAGCAAGGAACTGTGGGTGTGGACAAGTCCTGCGTTGGCCGGGAATCGAACCCGGGTCAACTGCTTGGAAGGCAGCTATGCTAACCACTATACCACCAACGCTGGAAAGCATCTGGAGCCATGAGGAGGGAAAACTCTGCCTCTAGCGGCTCAATCTGGTACAACACTGATCTCCAATAAGGTAACAACTGATGTTACATTACATAGATAGATAGATAGATAGATAGATAGATAGATAGATAGATAGATAGATAGATAGATAGAATTGTGGGTGTGTAAAAGTGCTACGTTGGCCGGGAATCGAACCCAGGTCAACTGCTTGGAACAGCTGCTTGGTTAGCAGCTACGCTAACCACTATACCACCAACACCGTAAAACACCTGGAGCAACGAGTAGGGAAAACTCTGCCTCTAGCGGGTCAATCTGGTACAACACTGATCTCCAATAAGGTAACAATTGATGTTACATTAGATAGATAGATAGATAGATAGATAGATAGATAGATAGATAGATAGATAGATAGATAGATAGATAGATAGATAGATAGACAGACAGATCTCAGACGGCTCAATCTGATACAACACTGATCTCCAATAAAGTAAAAACTGATGTTACATTAGATAGATAGACAGATTTCTTCAGCAAGGAATTGTGGGTGTGGAAAAGTGCTGCGTTGGCCGGGAATCGAACCCGGGTCAACTGCTTGGAAGGCAGCTATGCTAAACACTATACCACCAACGCTGGAAAGCATCTGGAGCCATGAGGAGGGAAAACTCTGCCTCTAGCGGCTCAATCTGGTACAACACTGATCTCCAATAAGGTAACAACTGATGTTACATTAGATAGATAGATAGATAGATAGATAGATAGATAGATAGATAGATAGATAGATAGATAGATAGGTAGATAGATAGATAGATAGATAGATAGATAGATAGATAGATAGATAGATAGATAGATAGATAGATTTCTTCATCAGGGAATTGTGGGTGTGCAAAAGTGCTACGTTGGCCGGGAATCGAACCCGGGTCAACTGCTTCGAACAGCTGCTTGGTTAGCAGCCATGCTAACCACTTTACCACCAACACCGGAAAACATCTGGAGCAACGAGGAGGGAAAACTCTGCCTCTAGCGGGTCAATCTGGTACAACACTGATCTCCAATAAGGTAACAATTGATGTTACATTAGATAGATAGATAGATAGATAGATAGATAGATAGATAGATAGATAGATAGATAGATAGATAGATAGATAGACAGACAGATCTCAGACGGCTCAATCTAATACAACACTGATCTCCAATAAAGTAACAACTGATGTTACATTAGATAGATAGACAGATTTCTTCAGCAAGGAATTGTGGGTGTGGAAAAGTGCTGCGTTTGCCGGGAATCGAACCCGGGTCACCTGCTTGGAAGGCAGCTATGCTAACCACTATACCACCAACACCAGAAAACATCTGCATCCATGAGGAGGGAAAACTCTGCCTCTAGCTGCTCAATCTGGTACAACACTGATCTCCAATAAGGTAACAACTGATGTTACATTAGATAGATAGATAGATAGATAGATAGATAGATAGATAGATAGATAGATAGATAGATAGATAGATAGATAGATAGATAGATAGATTTCTTCATCAGGGAATTGTGGGTGTGCAAAAGTGCGGCGTTGGCCGGGAATCGAACCCGGGTCAACTGCTTGGAAGGCAGCTATGCTAACCACTATACCACCAACACCAGAAAACATCTGGAGCAACGAGGAGGGAAAACTCTGCCTCTAGCGGGTCAATCTGGTACAACACTGATCTCAAATAAGTTAACAATTGATGTTACGATAGATAGATAGATAGATAGATAGATAGATAGATAGATAGATAGATAGATAGATAGATAGATAGATAGATAGATAGATAGATAGACAGATCTCAGACGGCTCAATCTAATACAACACTGATCTCCAATAAAGTAACAACTGATGTTACATTAGATAGATAGACAGATTTCTTCAGCAAGGAATTGTGGGTGTGGAAAAGTGCTGCGTTGGCCGGGAATCGAACCTGGGTCAACTGCTTGGAACAGCTGCTTGGTTAGCAGCTATGCTAACCACTATACCACAAACACCGGAAAACATCTGGAGCAACGAGGAGGGAAAACTCTGCCTCTAGCGGGTCAATCTGGTACAACACTGATCTCCAATAAGGTAACAATTGATGTTACATTAGATAGATAGATAGATAGATAGATAGATAGATAGATAGATAGATAGATAGATAGATAGATAGATAGATAGATAGATAGATAGATAGACAGACAGAAAGACAGACAGACAGACAGGCAGACAGACAGATCTCAGACGGCTCAATCTGATACAACACTCATCGCCAATAAGGTAACAACTGATGTTACATTAGATAGATAGATAGATAGATAGATAGATAGATAGATAGAATTGTGGGTGTGCAAAAGTTTTACGGTGGCCGGGAATCGAAGCCGGGTCAACTGCTTGGAACAGCTGCTTGGTTAGCAGCTATGCTAACCACTATACCACCAACACCAGAAAACATCTGGAGCAACGAGGAGGGAAAACTCTGCCTCTAGCGGGTCAATCTGGTACAACACTGATCTCCAATAAGGTAACAATTGATGTTACATTAGATAGATAGATAGATAGATAGATAGATAGATAGATAGATAGATAGATAGATAGATAGATAGATACAGACAGATTGATTTCTTCATCAGGGAATTGTGGGTGTGGAAAAGTGTTGCGTTGGCCGGGAATCGAACCCCGGTCAACTGCTTGAAAGGCAGCTATGCTAAACACTATTCCACGAACGCTGGAAAACACTTAGAGCAACGAGGAGGGAAAACTCTGCCTCTAGCAGCTCAATCTGGTACAACACTGATCTCCAATAAGGTAACAACTGATGTTACATTAGATAGATAGACAGATTTCTTCAGCAAGGAATTGTGGGTGTGGAAAAGCGCTGCGTTGGCCGGGAATCGAACCCAGGTCAACTGCTTGGAAGGCAGCTATGCTAACCACTATACCACAAACACTAGAAAGCATCTGGAGCCATGAGGAGGGAAAACTCTGCCTCTAGCGACTCAATCTGCTACAACACTGATCTCCAATAAGGTAACAACTGATGTTACATTAAATAGATAGATAGATAGATAGATAGATAGATAGATAGATAGATAGATAGATAGATAGATAGATAGATAGATAGACAGACAGACAGATCTCAGACGGCTCAATCTGATTCAACACTGATCTCCAATAAGGTAACAATTGATGTTACATTAGATAGATAGATAGATAGATAGATAGATAGATAGATAGATAGATAGATAGATAGATAGATAGATAGATAGATAGATCTCAGATGGCTCAATCTGATACAACACTGATCTCCAATAAGGTAACAATTGATGTTACATTAGATAGATAGATAGATAGATAGATAGATAGATAGATAGATAGATAGATAGATAGATAGATAGATAGATAGATAGATAGATAGATAGATAGATAGATAGATACAGACAGACGGATTTCTTCATCAGGGAATTGTGGGTGTGCAAAAGTGCTGCGTTGGCCGGGAATCGAACCCGGGTCAACTGCTTGGAAGGCAGCTATGCTAAACACTATACCACCAACGCTGGAAAACATCTGGAGCAACGAGGAGGGAAAACTCTGCCTCTAGCGGCTCAATCTGGTACAACACTGATCTCCAATAAGGTAACAAATGATGTTACATTAGATAGATAGATAGATAGATAGATAGATAGATAGATAGATAGATAGATAGATAGATAGATAGATAGATAGATAGATAGATAGATAGACAGATCTCAGACGGCTCAATCTGATACAACACTGATCTCCAATAAGGTAACAATTGATGTTACATTAGATAGATAGATAGATAGATAGATAGATAGATAGATAGATAGATAGATAGATAGATAGATAGATAGATAGATACAGACAGATTGATTTCTTCATCAGGGAATTGTGGGTGTGGAAAAGACTTGCGTTGGCTGGGAATCGAACCCCGGTCAACTGCTTGAAAGGCAGCTATGCTAAACACTATATCACCAACGCTGGAAAACATTTAGAGCAACGAGGAGGGAAAACTCTGCCTCTAGCAGCTCAATCTGGTACAACACTGATCTCCAATAAGGTAACAACTGATGTTACATTAGATAGATAGACAGATTTCTTCAGCAAGGAATTGTGGGTGTGGAAAAGCGCTGCGTTGGCCGGGAAATCGAACGTGGGTCAGCTGCTTGGAAGGCAGCTATGCTAACCACTATACCACCAACGTTGGAAAGGATCTGGAGCCATGAGGAGGGAAAACTCTGCCTCTAGCGGCTCAATCTGGTAGAACACAGATCTCCAATAAGGTAACAACTGATGTTACATTAGATAGATAGATAGATAGATAGATAGATAGAATTGTGGGTGTGCAAAAGTTTTACGGTGGCCGGGAATCGAACCCGGGTCAACTGCTTGAAACAGCTGCTTGGTTAGCAGCTATGCTAACCACTATACCACCAACACCAGAAAACATCTGGAGCAACGAGGAGGGAAAACTCTGCCTCTAGCGGGTCAATCTGGTACAACACTGATCTCCAATAAGGTAACAATTGATGTTACATTAGATAGATAGATAGATAGATAGATAGATAGATAGATAGATAGATAGATAGATAGATAGATAGATAGATAGATAGATAGATAGATACAGACAGATTGATTTCTTCATCAGGGAATTGTGGGTGTGGAAAAGTGTTGCGTTGGCCGGGAATCGAACCCCGGTCAACTGCTTGAAAGGCAGCTATGCTAAACACTATTCCACGAACGCTGGAAAACACTTAGAGCAACGAGGAGGGAAAACTCTGCCTCTAGCAGCTCAATCTGGTACAACACTGATCTCCAATAAGGTAACAACTGATGTTACATTAGATAGATAGACACATTTCTTCAGCAAGGAATTGTGGGTGTGGAAAAGCGCTGCGTTGGCCGGGAATCGAACCCAGGTCAACTGCTTGGAAGGCAGCTATGCTAAGCACTATACCACAAACACTGGAAAGCATCTGGAGCCATGAGGAGGGAAAACTCTGCCTCTAGCGGCTCAATCTGCTACAACACTGATCTCCAATAAGGTAACAACTGATGTTACATTAGATAGATAGATAGATAGATAGATAGATAGATAGATAGATAGATAGATAGATAGATAGATAGATAGACAGACAGATCTCAGACGGCTCAATCTGATTCAACACTGATCTCCAATAAGGTAACAATTGATGTTACATTAGATAGATAGATAGATAGATAGATAGATAGATAGATAGATAGATAGATAGATAGATAGATAGATAGACAGACAGACAGATCTCAGATGGCTCAATCTGATACAACACTGATCTCCAATAAGGTAACAATTGATGTTACATTAGATAGATAGATAGATAGATAGATAGATAGAATTGTGGGTGTGCAAAAGTTTTACGGTGGCCGGGAATCGAACCCGGGTCAACTGCTTGAAACAGCTGCTTGGTTAGCAGCTATGCTAACCACTATACCACCAACACCAGAAAACATCTGGAGCAACGAGGAGGGAAAACTCTGCCTCTAGCGGGTCAATCTGGTACAACACTGATCTCCAATAAGGTAACAATTGATGTTACATTAGATAGATAGATAGATAGATAGATAGATAGATAGATAGATAGATAGATAGATAGATAGATAGATAGATAGATAGATAGATACAGACAGATTGATTTCTTCATCAGGGAATTGTGGGTGTGGAAAAGTGTTGCGTTGGCCGGGAATCGAACCCCGGTCAACTGCTTGAAAGGCAGCTATGCTAAACACTATTCCACGAACGCTGGAAAACACTTAGAGCAACGAGGAGGGAAAACTCTGCCTCTAGCAGCTCAATCTGGTACAACACTGATCTCCAATAAGGTAACAACTGATGTTACATTAGATAGATAGACACATTTCTTCAGCAAGGAATTGTGGGTGTGGAAAAGCGCTGCGTTGGCCGGGAATCGAACCCAGGTCAACTGCTTGGAAGGCAGCTATGCTAAGCACTATACCACAAACACTGGAAAGCATCTGGAGCCATGAGGAGGGAAAACTCTGCCTCTAGCGGCTCAATCTGCTACAACACTGATCTCCAATAAGGTAACAACTGATGTTACATTAGATAGATAGATAGATAGATAGATAGATAGATAGATAGATAGATAGATAGATAGATAGATAGATAGATAGATAGATAGATAGACAGACAGATCTCAGACGGCTCAATCTGATTCAACACTGATCTCCAATAAGGTAACAATTGATGTTACATTAGATAGATAGATAGATAGATAGATAGATAGATAGATAGATAGATAGATAGATAGATAGATAGATAGATAGATAGACAGACAGACAGATCTCAGATGGCTCAATCTGATACAACACTGATCTCCAATAAGGTAACAATTGATGTTACATTAGATAGATAGATAGATAGATAGATAGATAGATAGATAGATAGATAGATAGATAGATAGATAGATAGATAGATAGAGAGATAGATAGATAGATACAGACAGACGGATTTCTTCATCAGGGAATTGTGGGTGTGGAAAAGACTTGCGTTGGCTGGGAATCGAACCCCGGTCAACTGCTTGAAAGGCAGCTATGCTAAACACTATATCACCAACGCTGGAAAACATTTAGAGCAACGAGGAGGGAAAACTCTGCCTCTAGCAGCTCAATCTGGTACAACACTGATCTCCAATAAGGTAACAACTGATGTTACATTAGATAGATAGACAGATTTCTTCAGCAAGGAATTGTGGGTGTGGAAAAGCGCTGCGTTGGCCGGGAAATCGAACGTGGGTCAGCTGCTTGGAAGGCAGCTATGCTAACCACTATACCACCAACGTTGGAAAGGATCTGGAGGCATGAGGAGGGAAAACTCTGCCTCTAGCGGCTCAATCTGGTAGAACACAGATCTCCAATAAGGTAACAACTGATGTTACATTAGATAGATAGATAGATAGATAGATAGATAGATAGATAGATAGATAGATAGATAGATAGATAGATAGATAGATAGATAGATTTCTTCATCAGGGAATTGTGGGTGTGCAAAAGTGCGGCGTTGGCCGGGAATCGAACCCGGGTCAACTGTTTGGAAGGCAGCTATGCTAACCACTATACCACCAACACCAGAAAACATCTGGAGCAACGAGGAGGGAAAACTCTGCCTTTGTGGGTGTGGCCGGGAATCGAACCCGGGTCAACTGCTTGGAAGGCAGCTATGGTAACCACTATACCACCAACGCTGGAAAGCATCTGGAGCCATGAGGAGGGAAAACTCTGCCTCTAGCGGCTCAATCTGGTACAACACTGATCTCCAATAAGGTAACAACTGATGTTACATTAGATAGATCGATAGATAGATAGATAGATAGATAGATAGATAGATAGATAGATAGATAGATAGATAGATAGATAGATAGATAGATAGACAGATCTCAGACGGCTCAATCTGATACAACACTGATCTCCAATAAGGTAACAATTGATGTTTTATTAGATAGATAGATAGATAGATAGATAGATAGATAGATAGATAGATAGATAGATAGATAGATAGATAGATAGATAGATAGATAGATAGATACAGACAGATTGATTTCTTCATCAGGGAATTGTGGGTGTGGAAAAGTCTTGCGTTGGCCGGGAATCGAACCCCGGTCAACTGCTTGAAAGGCAGCTATGCTAAACACTAAATCACCAACGCTGGAAAACATTTAGAGCAACGAGGAGGGAAAACTCTGCCTCTAGCAGCTCAATCTGGTACAACACTGATCTCCAATAAGGTAACAACTGATGTTACATTAGATAGATAGACAGATTTCTTCAGCAAGGAATTGTGGGTGTGGAAAAGCGCTGCGTTGGCCGGGAAATCGAACCTGGGTCAGCTGCTTGGAAGGCAGCTATGCTAACCGCTATACCACCAACGTTGGAAAGGATCTGGAGCCATGAGGAGGGAAAACTCTGCCTCTAGCGGCTCAATCTGGTAGAACACAGATCTCCAATAAGGTAACAACTGATGTTACATTAGATAGATAGATAGATAGATAGATAGATAGATAGATAGATAGATAGATAGATAGATAGATAGATAGATAGATAGATAGATAGATTGATTTTTTCATCAGGGAATTGTTGTTGTGGAAAAGTGTTGCGTTGGCCGGGAATCGAACCCCGGTCAACTGCTTGAAAGGCAGCTATGCTAAACACTATTCCACGAACGCTGGAAAACACTTAGAGCAACGAGGAGGGAAAACTCTGCCTCTAGCAGCTCAATCTGGTACAACACTGATCTCCAATAAGGTAACAACTGATGTTACATTAGATAGATAGATAGATAGATAGATAGATAGATAGATAGATAGATAGATAGATAGATAGATAGATAGATAGATAGATAGATAGATAGATAGATAGATAGATACAGAAAAGACGGATTTCTTCATCAGGGAATTGTGGGTGTGCAAAAGTGCTGCGTTGGCCGGGAATCGAACCCGGGTCAACTGCTTGGAAGGCAGCTATGCTAAACACTATACCACCAACGCTGGAAAACATCTGGAGCAACGAGGAGGGAAAACTCTGCCTCTAGAGGCTCAATCTGGTACAACACTGATCTCCAATAAGGTAACAACTGATGTTACATTAGATAGATAGATAGATAGATAGATAGATAGATAGATAGATAGATAGATAGATAGATACATAGATAGATAGATAGATAGATAGATACATAGATAGATAGATAGATAGATAGATAGATAGATAGATAGATAGATAGATACAGACAGACGGATTTCTTCATCAGGGAATTGTGGGTGTGCAAAAGTGCTGCGTTGGCCGGGAATCGAACCCGGGTCAACTGCTTGGAAGGCAGCTATGCTAAACACTATACCACCAACGCTGGAAAACATCTGGAGCAACGAGGAGGGAAAACTCTGCCTCTAGCGGCTCAATCTGGTACAACACTGATCTCCAATAAGGTAACAACTGATGTTACATTAGATAGATAGATAGATAGATAGATAGATAGATAGATAGATAGATAGATAGATAGATAGATAGATAGATAGATAGATAGATAGATAGATAGAGACAGATTGATTTCTTCATCAGGGAATTGTGGGTGTGGAAAAGTCTTGCGTTGGCCGGGAATCGAACCCCGGTCAACTGCTTGAAAGGCAGCTATGCTAAACACTATATCACCAACGCTGGAAAACATTTAGAGCAACGAGGAGGGAAAACTCTGCCTCTAGCAGCTCAATCTGGTACAACACTGATCTCCAATAATGTAACAACTGATGTTACATTAGATAGATAGACAGATTTCTTCAGCAAGGAATTGTGGGTGTGGAAAAGCGCTGCGTTGGCCGGGAAATCGAAACTGGGTCAGCTGCTTGGAAGGCAGCTATGCTAACCACTATACCACCAACGTTGGAAAGGATCTGGAGCCATGAGGAGGGAAAACTCTGCCTCTAGCGGCTCAATCTGGTAGAACACAGATCTCCAATAAGGTAACAACTGATGTTACATTAGATAGATAGATAGATAGATAGATAGATAGATAGATAGATAGATAGATAGATAGATAGATAGATAGATAGATAGATAGATAGATAGATAGATAGATAGATAGATAGATACAGACAGATTGATTTTTTCATCAGGGAATTGTTGTTGTGGAAAAGTGTTGCGTTGGCCGGGAATCGAACCCCGGTCAACTGCTTGAAAGGCAGCTATGCTAAACACTATACCACCAACGCTGGAAAACACTTAGAGCAACGAGGAGGGAAAACTCTGCCTCTAGCAGCTCAATCTGGTACAACACTGATCTCCAATAAGGTAACAACTGATGTTACATTAGATAGATAGATAGATAGATAGATAGATAGATAGATAGATTGATAGATAGATAGATAGATAGATAGATAGATAGATAGATAGATAGATACAGAAAAGACGGATTTCTTCATCAGGGAATTGTGGGTGTGCAAAAGTGCTGCGTTGGCCGGGAATCGAACCCGGGTCAACTGCTTGGAAGGCAGCTATGCTAAACACTATACCACCAACGCTGGAAAACATCTGGAGCAACGAGGAGGGAAAACTCTGCCTCTAGAGGCTCAATCTGGTACAACACTGATCTCCAATAAGGTAACAACTGATGTTACATTAGATAGATAGATAGATAGATAGATAGATAGATAGATAGATAGATAGATAGATAGATAGATAGATAGATAGATAGATAGAAAGATAGATAGACAGATCTCAGACGGCTCAATCTGATACAACACTGATCTCCAATAAGGTAACAATTGATGTTACATTAGATAGATAGATAGATAGATAGATAGATAGATAGATAGATAGATAGATAGATAGATAGATAGATACAGACAGATTGATTTCTTCATCAGGGAATTGTGGGTGTGGAAAAGTCTTGCGTTGGCCGGGAATCGAACCCCGGTCAACTGCTTGAAAGGCAGCTATGGTAAACACTATATCACCAACGCTGGAAAACATTTAGAGCAACGAGGAGGGAAAACTCTGCCTCTAGCAGCTCAATCTGGTACAACACTGATCTCCAATAAGGTAACAACTGATGTTACATTAGATAGATAGACAGATTTATTCATCAAGGAATTGTGGGTGTGGAAAAGCGCTGCGTTGGACAGGAAATCGAACCTGGGTCAGCTGTTTGGAAGGCAGCTATGCTAACCACTATACCACCAACGTTGGAAAGGATCTGGAGCCATGAGGAGGGAAAACTCTGCCTCTAGCGGCTCAATCTGCTACAACACTGATCTCCAATAAGGTAACAACTGATGTTACATTAGATAGATGGATAGATAGATAGATAGATAGATAGATAGATAGATAGATAGATAGATAGATAGATAGATAGATAGATAGATAGATAGATAGATAGATAGATAGATAGATAGATAGATAGAAAGACAGACAGATCTCAGACGGCTCAATCTGATTCAACACTGATCTCCAATAAGGTAACAATTGATGTTACATTGGATAGATAGATAGATAGATAGATAGATAGATAGATAGATAGATAGATAGATAGATAGATAGATAGATAGATAGATAGACAGACAGACAGATCTCAGATGGCTCAATCTGATACAACACTGATCTCCAATAAGGTAACAATTGATGTTACATTAGATAGATAGATAGATAGATAGATAGATAGATAGATAGATAGATAGATAGATAGATAGATAGATAGATAGATAGATAGATACAGACAGACGGATTTATTCATCAGGGAATTGTGGGTGTGCAAAAGTGCTGCGTTGGCCGGGAATCGAACCCGGGTCAACTGCTTGGAAGGCAGCTATGCTAAATACTATACCACCAACGCTGGAAAACATCTGGAGCAACGAGGAGGGAAAACTCTGCCTCTAGCGGCTCAATCTGGTACAACACTGATCTCCAATAAGGTAACAACTGATGTTACATTAGATAGATAGATAGATAGATAGATAGATAGATAGATAGATAGATAGATAGATAGATAGATAGATAGATAGATAGATAGATAGATAGATAGATACATACATACAGACAGATTGATTTCTTCATCAGGGAATTGTGGGTGTGGAAAAGTGTTGCGTTGGCCGGGAATCGAACCCCGGTCAACTGCTTGAAAGGCAGCTATGCTAAACACTATTCCACGAACGCTGGAAAACACTTAGAGCAACGAGGAGGGAAAACTCTGCCTCTAGCAGCTCAATCTGGTACAACACTGATCTCCAATAAGGTAACAACTGATGTTACATTAGATAGATAGACAGATTTATTCATCAAGGAATTGTGGGTGTGGAAAAGCGCTGCGTTGGCCAGGAAATCGAACCTGGGTCAGCTGTTTGAAAGGCAGCTATGCTAACCACTATACCACCAACGTTGGAAAGGATCTGGAGCCATGAGGAGGGAAAACTCTGCCTCTAGCGGCTCAATCTGCTACAACACTGATCTCCAATAAGGTAACAACTGATGTTACATTAGATAGATAGATAGATAGATAGATAGATAGATAGATAGATAGATAGATAGATAGATAGATAGATAGATAGATAGATAGATAGATAGATAGATAGATACAGACAGACGGATTTCTTCATCAGGGAATTGTGGGTGTGCAAAAGTGCTGCGTTGGCCGGGAATCGAACCCGGGTCAACTGCTTGGAAGTCAGCTATGCTAAATACTATACCACCAACGCTGGAAAACATCTGGAGCAACGAGGAGGGAAAACTCTGCCTCTAGCGGCTCAATCTGGTACAACACTGATCTCCAATAAGGTAACAACTGATGTTACATTAGATAGATCGATAGATAGATAGATAGATAGATAGATAGATAGATAGATAGATAGATAGATAGATAGATAGATAGATAGATAGATAGATAGATAGATAGATAGACAGATCTCAGACGGCTCAATCTGTTACAACACTGATCTCCAATAAAGTAACGACTGATGTTACATTAGATAGATAGATAGATAGATAGATAGATAGATAGATAGATAGATAGATAGATAGATAGATAGATAGATAGATAGATACATACATACAGACAGATTGATTTCTTCATCAGGGAATTGTGGGTGTGGAAAAGAGTTGCGTTGGCCGGGAATCGAACCCCGGTCAACTGCTTGGAAGGCAGCTATGCTAACCACTATACCACCAACGCTGGAAAGCATCTGGAGCCATGAGGAGGGAAAACTCTGCCTCTAGCGGCTCAATCTGGTACAAGACTGATCTCCAATAAGGTAACAATTGATGTTGCATTAGATAGATAGATAGATAGATAGATAGATAGATAGATAGATAGATAGATAGATAGATAGATAGATAGATAGACAGATCTCAGACGGCTCAATCTGATACAACACTGATCTCCAATAAGGTAACAATTGATGTTTTATTAGATAGATAGATAGATAGATAGATAGATAGATAGATAGATAGATAGATAGATACAGACAGATTGATTTCTTCATCAGGGAATTGTGGGTGTGGAAAAGTCTTGCGTTGGCCGGGAATCGAACCCCGGTCAACTGCTTGAAAGGCAGCTATGCTAAACACTATATCACCAACGCTGGAAAACATTTAGAGCAACGAGGAGGGAAAACTCTGCCTCTAGCAGCTCAATCTGGTACAACACTGATCTCCAATAAGGTAACAACTGATGTTACATTAGATAGATAGACAGATTTCTTCAGCAAGGAATTGTGGGTGTGGAAAAGCGCTGCGTTGGCCGGGAAATCGAAACTGGGTCAGCTGCTTGGAAGGCAGCTATGCTAACCACTATACCACCAACGTTGGAAAGGATCTGGAGCCATGAGGAGGGAAAACTCTGCCTCTAGCGGCTCAATCTGGTAGAACACAGATCTCCAATAAGGTAACAACTGATGTTACATTAGATAGATAGATAGATAGATAGATAGATAGATAGATAGATAGATAGATAGATAGATAGATAGATAGATAGATAGATAGATAGAAAGACAGACAGATCTCAGACGGCTCAATCTGATTCAACACTGATCTCCAATAAGGTAACAATTGATGTTACATTGGATAGATAGATAGATAGATAGATAGATAGATAGATAGATAGATAGATAGATAGATAGATAGATAGATAGATAGATAGACAGACAGACAGATCTCAGATGGCTCAATCTGATACAACACTGATCTCCAATAAGGTAACAATTGATGTTACATTAGATAGATAGATAGATAGATAGATAGATAGATAGATAGATAGATAGATAGATAGATAGATAGATAGATAGATAGATAGATAGATAGATAGATAGATAGATACAGACAGACGGATTTATTCATCAGGGAATTGTGGGTGTGCAAAAGTGCTGCGTTGGCCGGGAATCGAACCCGGGTCAACTGCTTGGAAGGCAGCTATGCTAAATACTATACCACCAACGCTGGAAAACATCTGGAGCAACGAGGAGGGAAAACTCTGCCTCTAGCGGCTCAATCTGGTACAACACTGATCTCCAATAAGGTAACAACTGATGTTACATTAGATAGATAGATAGATAGATAGATAGATAGATAGATAGATAGATAGATAGATAGATAGATAGATAGATAGATAGATAGACAGATCTCAGACGGCTCAATCTGTTACAACACTGATCTCCAATAAAGTAACGACTGATGTTACATTAGATAGATAGATAGATAGATAGATAGATAGATAGATAGATAGATAGATAGATAGATAGATAGATAGATACATACATACAGACAGATTGATTTCTTCATCAGGGAATTGTGGGTGTGGAAAAGTGTTGCGTTGGCCGGGAATCGAACCCCGGTCAACTGCTTGAAAGGCAGCTATGCTAAACACTATTCCACGAACGCTGGAAAACACTTAGAGCAACGAGGAGGGAAAACTCTGCCTCTAGCAGCTCAATCTGGTACAACACTGATCTCCAATAAGGTAACAACTGATGTTACATTAGATAGATAGACAGATTTATTCATCAAGGAATTGTGGGTGTGGAAAAGCGCTGCGATGGCCAGGAAATCGAACCTGGGTCAGCTGTTTGAAAGGCAGCTATGCTAACCACTATACCACCAACGTTGGAAAGGATCTGGAGCCATGAGGAGGGAAAACTCTGCCTCTAGCGGCTCAATCTGCTACAACACTGATCTCCAATAAGGTAACAACTGATGTTACATTAGATAGATAGATAGATAGATAGATAGATAGATAGATAGATAGATAGATAGATAGATAGATAGATAGATAGATAGATAGATAGATAGATAGATAGATAGATAGATAGATAGATACAGACAGACGGATTTCTTCATCAGGGAATTGTGGGTGTGCAAAAGTGCTGCGTTGGCCGGTAATCGAACCCGGGTCAACTGCTTGGAAGGCAGCTATGCTAAATACTATACCACCAACGCTGGAAAACATCTGGAGCAACGAGGAGGGAAAACTCTGCCTCTAGCGGCTCAATCTGGTACAACACTGATCTCCAATAAGGTAACAACTGATGTTACATTAGATAGATCGATAGATAGATAGATAGATAGATAGATAGATAGATAGATAGATAGATAGATAGATAGATAGACAGATCTCAGACGGCTCAATCTGTTACAACACTGATCTCCAATAAAGTAACGACTGATGTTACATTAGATAGATAGATAGATAGATAGATAGATAGATAGATAGATAGATAGATAGATAGATAGATAGATAGATAGATAGATACATACATACAGACAGATTGATTTCTTCATCAGGGAATTGTGGGTGTGGAAAAGAGTTGCGTTGGCCGGGAATCGAACCCCGGTCAACTGCTTGGAAGGCAGCTATGCTAACCACTATACCACCAACGCTGGAAAGCATCTGGAGCCATGAGGAGGGAAAACTCTGCCTCTAGCGGCTCAATCTGGTACAAGACTGATCTCCAATAAGGTAACAATTGATGTTGCATTAGATAGATAGATAGATAGATAGATAGATAGGTAGATAGATAGATAGATAGATAGATAGATAGATAGATAGATAGATAGATAGATAGATAGACAGATCTCAGACGGCTCAATCTGATACAACACTGATCTCCAATAAGGTAACAATTGATGTTTTATTAGATAGATAGATAGATAGATAGATAGATAGATAGATAGATAGATAGATAGATAGATAGATAGATAGATAGATAGATAGATAGATAGATAGATAGATACAGACAGATTGATTTCTTCATCAGGGAATTGTGGGTGTGGAAAAGTCTTGCGTTGGCCGGGAATCGAACCCCGGTCAACTGCTTGAAAGGCAGCTATGCTAAACACTATTCCACGAACGCTGGAAAACACTTAGAGCAACGAGGAGGGAAAACTCTGCCTCTAGCAGCTCAATCTGGTACAACACTGATCTCCAATAAGGTAACAACTGATGTTACATTAGATAGATAGACAGATTTCTTCAGCAAGGAATTGTGGGTGTGGAAAAGCGCTGCGTTGGCCGGGAAATCGAAACTGGGTCAGCTGCTTGGAAGGCAGCTATGCTAACCACTATACCACCAACGTTGGAAAGGATCTGGAGCCATGAGGAGGGAAAACTCTGCCTCTAGCGGCTCAATCTGGTAGAACACAGATCTCCAATAAGGTAACAACTGATGTTACATTAGATAGATAGATAGATAGATAGATAGATAGATAGATAGATAGATAGATAGATAGATAGATAGATAGATACAGACAGATTGATTTTTTCATCAGGGAATTGTTGTTGTGGAAAAGTGTTGCGTTGGCCGGGAATCGAACCCCGGTCAACTGCTTGAAAGGCAGCTATGCTAAACACTATACCACCAACGCTGGAAAACACTTAGAGCAACGAGGAGGGAAAACTCTGCCTCTAGCAGCTCAATCTGGTACAACACTGATCTCCAATAAGGTAACAACTGATGTTACATTAGATAGATAGACAGATTTATTCATCAAGGAATTGTGGGTGTGGAAAAGCGCTGCGTTGGCCAGGAAATCGAACCTGGGTCAGCTGTTTGAAAGGCAGCTATGCTAACCACTATACCACCAACGTTGGAAAGGATCTGGAGCCATGAGGAGGGAAAACTCTGCCTCTAGCGGCTCAATCTGCTACAACACTGATCTCCAATAAGGTAACAACAATGTTACATTAGATAGATAGATAGATAGATAGATAGATAGATAGATAGATAGATAGATAGATAGATAGATAGATAGATAGACAGATCTCAGACGGCTCAATCTGTTACAACACTGATCTCCAATAAAGTAACGACTGATGTTACATTAGATAGATAGATAGATAGATAGATAGATAGATAGATAGATAGATAGATAGATAGATAGATAGATAGATAGATAGATAGATACATACATACATACAGACAGATTGATTTCTTCATCAGGGAATTGTGGGTGTGGAAAAGTGTTGCGTTGGCCGGGAATCGAACCCCGGTCAACTGCTTGAAAGGCAGCTATGCTAAACACTATTCCACGAACGCTGGAAAACACTTAGAGCAACGAGGAGGGAAAACTCTGCCTCTAGCAGCTCAATCTGGTACAACACTGATCTCCAATAAGGTAACAACTGATGTTACATTAGATAGATAGACAGATTTCTTCAGCAAGGAATTGTGGGTGTGGAAAAGCGCTGCGTTGGCCGGGAAATCGAAACTGGGTCAGCTGCTTGGAAGGCAGCTATGCTAACCACTATACCACCAACGTTGGAAAGGATCTGGAGCCATGAGGAGGGAAAACTCTGCCTCTAGCGGCTCAATCTGGTAGAACACAGATCTCCAATAAGGTAACAACTGATGTTACATTAGATAGATAGATAGATAGATAGATAGATAGATAGATAGATAGATAGATAGATAGATAGATAGATAGATAGATAGATAGATAGAAAGACAGACAGATCTCAGACGGCTCAATCTGATTCAACACTGATCTCCAATAAGGTAACAATTGATGTTACATTAGATAGATAGATAGATAGATAGATAGATAGATAGATAGATAGATAGATAGATAGATAGATAGATAGATAGATAGATAGATAGATAGACAGACAGACAGATCTCAGATGGCTCAATCTGATACAACACTGATCTCCAATAAGGTAACAATTGATGTTACATTAGATAGATAGATAGATAGATAGATAGATAGATAGATAGATAGATAGATAGATAGATAGATAGATAGATAGATAGATAGATAGATAGATAGATACAGACAGACGGATTTATTCATCAGGGAATTGTGGGTGTGCAAAAGTGCTGCGTTGGCCGGGAATCGAACCCGGGTCAACTGCTTGGAAGGCAGCTATGCTAAATACTATACCACCAACGCTGGAAAACATCTGGAGCAACGAGGAGGGAAAACTCTGCCTCTAGCGGCTCAATCTGGTACAACACTGATCTCCAATAAGGTAACAACTGATGTTACATTAGATAGATAGATAGATAGATAGATAGATAGATAGATAGATAGATAGATAGATAGATAGATAGATAGATAGATAGATAGATAGATAGATAGACAGATCTCAGACGGCTCAATCTGTTACAACACTGATCTCCAATAAAGTAACGACTGATGTTACATTAGATAGATAGATAGATAGATAGATAGATAGATAGATAGATAGATAGATAGATAGATAGATAGATAGATAGATAGATACATACATACAGACAGATTGATTTCTTCATCAGGGAATTGTGGGTGTGGAAAAGTGTTGCGTTGGCCGGGAATCGAACCCCGGTCAACTGCTTGAAAGGCAGCTATGCTAAACACTATTCCACGAACGCTGGAAAACACTTAGAGCAACGAGGAGGGAAAACTCTGCCTCTAGCAGCTCAATCTGGTACAACACTGATCTCCAATAAGGTAACAACTGATGTTACATTAGATAGATAGACAGATTTCTTCAGCAAGGAATTGTGGGTGTGGAAAAGCGCTGCGTTGGCCGGGAAATCGAAACTGGGTCAGCTGCTTGGAAGGCAGCTATGCTAACCACTATACCACCAACGTTGGAAAGGATCTGGAGCCATGAGGAGGGAAAACTCTGCCTCTAGCGGCTCAATCTGGTAGAACACAGATCTCCAATAAGGTAACAACTGATGTTACATTAGATAGATAGATAGATAGATAGATAGATAGATAGATAGATAGATAGATAGATAGATAGATAGATAGATAGATAGATACAGACAGATTGATTTTTTCATCAGGGAATTGTTGTTGTGGAAAAGTGTTGCGGTGGCCGGGAATCGAACCCCGGTCAACTGCTTGAAAGGCAGCTATGCTAAACACTATACCACCAACGCTGGAAAACACTTAGAGCAACGAGGAGGGAAAACTCTGCCTCTAGCAGCTCAATCTGGTACAACACTGATCTCCAATAAGGTAACAACTGATGTTACATTAGATAGATAGATAGATAGATAGATAGATAGATAGATAGATAGATAGATAGATAGATAGATAGATAGATAGATAGATAGATAGATAGATAGATAGATAGATACAGAAAAGACGGATTTCTTCATCAGGGAATTGTGGGTGTGCAAAAGTGCTGCGTTGGCCGGGAATCGAACCCCGGTCAACTGCTTGAAAGGCAGCTATGCTAAACACTATATCACCAACGCTGGAAAACATTTAGAGCAACGAGGAGGGAAAACTCTGCCTCTAGAGGCTCAATCTGGTACAACACTGATCTCCAATAAGGTAACAACTGATGTTACATTAGATAGATAGATAGATAGATAGATAAATAGATAGATAGATAGATAGATAGATAGATAGATAGATAGATAGATAGATAGATAGATAGATAGTTGATAGATAGATAGATAGATAGATACATAGATAGATAGATAGATAGATAGATAGATAGATAGATAGATAGATAGATAGATAGATAGATAGATAGATAGATAGATAGAAAGATAGATAGACAGATCTCAGACGGCTCAATCTGATACAACACTGATCTCCAATAAGGTAACAATTGATGTTACATTAGATAGATAGATAGATAGATAGATAGATAGATAGATAGATAGATAGATAGATAGATAGATAGATAGATAGATAGATAGATAGATAGATAGATAGATACAGACAGATTGATTTCTTCATCAGGGAATTGTGGGTGTGGAAAAGTCTTGCGTTGGCCGGGAATCGAACCCCGGTCAACTGCTTGAAAGGCAGCTATGCTAAACACTATATCACCAACGCTGGAAAACATTTAGAGCAACGAGGAGGGAAAACTCTGCCTCTAGCAGCTCAATCTGGTACAACACTGATCTCCAATAAGGTAACAACTGATGTTACATTAGATAGATAGACAGATTTATTCATCAAGGAATTGTGGGTGTGGAAAAGCGCTGCGTTGGACAGGAAATCGAACCTGGGTCAGCTGTTTGGAAGGCAGCTATGCTAACCACTATACCACCAACGTTGGAAAGGATCTGGAGCCATGAGGAGGGAAAACTCTGCCTCTAGCGGCTCAATCTGCTACAACACTGATCTCCAATAAGGTAACAACTGATGTTACATTAGATAGATGGATAGATAGATAGATAGATAGATAGATAGATAGATAGATAGATAGATAGATAGATAGATAGATAGATAGATAGATAGATAGATAGATAGATAGAAAGACAGACAGATCTCAGACGGCTCAATCTGATTCAACACTGATCTCCAATAAGGTAACAATTGATGTTACATTAGATAGATAGATAGATAGATAGATAGATAGATAGATAGATAGATAGATAGATAGATAGATAGATAGATAGATAGATAGATAGATAGATAGATAGACAGACAGACAGATCTCAGATGGCTCAATCTGATACAACACTGATCTCCAATAAGGTAACAATTGATGTTACATTAGATAGATAGATAGATAGATAGATAGATAGATAGATAGATAGATAGATAGATAGATAGATAGATAGATAGATAGATAGATAGATACAGACAGACGGATTTCTTCATCAGGGAATTGTGGGTGTGCAAAAGTGCTGCGTTGGCCGGGAATCCAACCCGGGTCAACTGCTTGGAAGGCAGCTATGCTAAATACTATACCACCAACGCTGGAAAACATCTGGAGCAACGAGGAGGGAAAACTCTGCCTCTAGCGGCTCAATCTGGTACAACACTGATCTCCAATAAGGTAACAACTGATGTTACATTAGATAGATAGATAGATAGATAGATAGATAGATAGATAGATAGATAGATAGATAGATAGATAGATAGATAGATAGATAGATAGATAGATAGATAGATAGATAGATAGATAGACAGATCTCAGACGGCTCAATCTGTTACAACACTGATCTCCAATAAAGTAACGACTGATGTTACATTAGATAGATAGATAGATAGATAGATAGATAGATAGATAGATAGATAGATAGATAGATAGATAGATAGATAGATAGATAGATAGATAGAAAGACAGACAGATCTCAGACGGCTCAATCTGATTCAACACTGATCTCCAATAAGGTAACAATTGATGTTACATTAGATAGATAGATAGATAGATAGATAGATAGATAGATAGATAGATAGATAGATAGATAGATAGATAGATAGATAGATAGATAGACAGACAGACAGATCTCAGATGGCTCAATCTGATACAACACTGATCTCCAATAAGGTAACAATTGATGTTACATTAGATAGATAGATAGATAGATAGATAGATAGATAGATAGATAGATAGATAGATAGATAGATAGATAGATAGATAGATACAGACAGACGGATTTATTCATCAGGGAATTGTGGGTGTGCAAAAGTGTTGCGTTGGCCGGGAATCGAACCCGGGTCAACTGCTTGGAAGGCAGCTATGCTAAATACTATACCACCAACGCTGGAAAACATCTGGAGCAACGAGGAGGGAAAACTCTGCCTCTAGCGGCTCAATCTGGTACAACACTGATCTCCAATAAGGTAACAACTGATGTTACATTAGATAGATAGATAGATAGATAGATAGATAGATAGATAGATAGATAGATAGATAGATAGATAGATAGATAGATAGATAGATAGATAGATAGATAGACAGATCTCAGACGGCTCAATCTGTTACAACACTGATCTCCAATAAAGTAACGACTGATGTTACATTAGATAGATAGATAGATAGATAGATAGATAGATAGATAGATAGATAGATAGATAGATAGATAGATAGATACATACATACAGACAGATTGATTTCTTCATCAGGGAATTGTGGGTGTGGAAAAGTGTTGCGTTGGCCGGGAATCGAACCCCGGTCAACTGCTTGAAAGGCAGCTATGCTAAACACTATTCCACGAACGCTGGAAAACACTTAGAGCAACGAGGAGGGAAAACTCTGCCTCTAGCAGCTCAATCTGGTACAACACTGATCTCCAATAAGGTAACAACTGATGTTACATTAGATAGATAGACAGATTTATTCATCAAGGAATTGTGGGTGTGGAAAAGCGCTGCGTTGGCCAGGAAATCGAACCTGGGTCAGCTGTTTGAAAGGCAGCTATGCTAACCACTATACCACCAACGTTGGAAAGGATCTGGAGCCATGAGGAGGGAAAACTCTGCCTCTAGCGGCTCAATCTGCTACAACACTGATCTCCAATAAGGTAACAACTGATGTTACATTAGATAGATAGATAGATAGATAGATAGATAGATAGATAGATAGATAGATAGATAGATAGATAGACAGACAGACAGATCTCAGATGGCTCAATCTGATACAACACTGATCTCCAATAAGGTAACAATTGATGTTACATTAGATAGATAGATAGATAGATAGATAGATAGATAGATAGATAGATAGATAGATAGATAGATACAGACAGACGGATTTCTTCATCAGGGAATTGTGGGTGTGCAAAAGTGCTGCGTTGGCCGGGAATCGAACCCGGGTCAACTGCTTGGAAGGCAGCTATGCTAAATACTATACCACCAACGCTGGAAAACATCTGGAGCAACGAGGAGGGAAAACTCTGCCTCTAGCGGCTCAATCTGGTACAACACTGATCTCCAATAAGGTAACAACTGATGTTACATTAGATAGATCGATAGATAGATAGATAGATAGATAGATAGATAGATAGATAGATAGATAGATAGATAGATAGATAGATAGATAGATAGATAGATAGATAGATAGACAGATCTCAGACGGCTCAATCTGTTACAACACTGATCTCCAATAAAGTAACGACTGATGTTACATTAGATAGATAGATAGATAGATAGATAGATAGATAGATAGATAGATAGATAGATAGATAGATAGATAGATAGATAGATAGATAGATAGATAGATACATACATACAGACAGATTGATTTCTTCATCAGGGAATTGTGGGTGTGGAAAAGAGTTGCGTTGGCCGGGAATCGAACCCCGGTCAACTGCTTGGAAGGCAGCTATGCTAACCACTATACCACCAACGCTGGAAAGCATCTGGAGCCATGAGGAGGGAAAACTCTGCCTCTAGCGGCTCAATCTGGTACAAGACTGATCTCCAATAAGGTAACAATTGATGTTACATTAGATAGATAGATAGATAGATAGATAGATAGATAGATAGATAGATAGATAGATAGATAGATAGATAGATAGATAGACAGATCTCAGACGGCTCAATCTGATACAACACTGATCTCCAATAAGGTAACAATTGATGTTTTATTAGATAGATAGATAGATAGATAGATAGATAGATAGATAGATAGATAGATAGATAGATAGATAGATAGATAGATAGATACAGACAGATTGATTTCTTCATCAGGGAATTGTGGGTGTGGAAAAGTCTTGCGTTGGCCGGGAATCGAACCCCGGTCAACTGCTTGAAAGGCAGCTATGCTAAACACTATATCACCAACGCTGGAAAACATTTAGAGCAACGAGGAGGGAAAACTCTGCCTCTAGCAGCTCAATCTGGTACAACACTGATCTCCAATAAGGTAACAACTGATGTTACATTAGATAGATAGACAGATTTCTTCAGCAAGGAATTGTGGGTGTGGAAAAGCGCTGCGTTGGCCGGGAAATCGAACCTGGGTCAGCTGCTTGGAAGGCAGCTATGCTAAACACTATTCCACGAACGCTGGAAAACACTTAGAGCAACGAGGAGGGAAAACTCTGCCTCTAGTAGCTCAATCTGGTACAACACTGATCTCCAATAAGGTAACAACTGATGTTACATTAGATAGATAGATAGATAGATAGATAGATAGATAGATAGATAGATAGATAGATAGATAGATAGATAGATAGATAGATAGATAGATAGATAGATAGATAGATAGAAAGATAGATAGACAGATCTCAGACGGCTCAATCTGATACAACACTGATCTCCAATAAGGTAACAATTGATGTTACATTAGATAGATAGATAGATAGATAGATAGATAGATAGATAGATAGATAGATAGATAGATAGATAGATAGATAGATAGATAGAAAGACAGACAGATCTCAGACGGCTCAATCTGATTCAACACTGATCTCCAATAAGGTAACAATTGATGTTACATTAGATAGATAGATAGATAGATAGATAGATAGATAGATAGATAGATAGATAGATAGATAGATAGATAGATAGATAGATAGACAGACAGACAGATCTCAGATGGCTCAATCTGATACAACACTGATCTCCAATAAGGTAACAATTGATGTTACATTAGATAGATAGATAGATAGATAGATAGATAGATAGATAGATAGATAGATAGATAGATAGATAGATAGATAGATAGATAGATAGATAGATAGATAGATACAGACAGACGGATTTATTCATCAGGGAATTGTGGGTGTGCAAAAGTGCTGCGTTGGCCGGGAATCGAACCCGGGTCAACTGCTTGGAAGGCAGCTATGCTAAATACTATACCACCAACGCTGGAAAACATCTGGAGCAACGAGGAGGGAAAACTCTGCCTCTAGCGGCTCAATCTGGTACAACACTGATCTCCAATAAGGTAACAACTGATGTTACATTAGATAGATAGATAGATAGATAGATAGATAGATAGATAGATAGATAGATAGATAGATAGATAGATAGATAGATAGATAGATAGATAGACAGATCTCAGACGGCTCAATCTGTTACAACACTGATCTCCAATAAGGTAACAATTGATGTTACATTAGATAGATAGATAGATAGATAGATAGATAGATAGATAGATAGATAGATAGATAGATAGATAGATAGATAGATACAGACAGATTGATTTCTTCATCAGGGAATTGTGGGTGTGGAAAAGTGTTGCGTTGGCCGGGAATCGAACCCCGGTCAACTGCTTGAAAGGCAGCTATGCTAAACACTATTCCACGAACGCTGGAAAACACTTAGAGCAACGAGGAGGGAAAACTCTGCCTCTAGCAGCTCAATCTGGTACAACACTGATCTCCAATAAGGTAACAACTGATGTTACATTAGATAGATAGACAGATTTATTCATCAAGGAATTGTGGGTGTGGAAAAGCGCTGCGTTGGCCAGGAAATTGAACCTGGGTCAGCTGTTTGAAAGGCAGCTATGCTAACCACTATACCACCAACGTTGGAAAGGATCTGGAGCCATGAGGAGGGAAAACTCTGCCTCTAGCGGCTCAATCTGCTACAACACTGATCTCCAATAAGGTAACAACTGATGTTACATTAGATAGATAGATAGATAGATAGATAGATAGATAGATAGATAGATAGATAGATAGATAGATAGATAGATAGATAGATAGACAGACAGACAGATCTCAGATGGCTCAATCTGATACAACACTGATCTCCAATAAGGTAACAATTGATGTTACATTAGATAGATAGATAGATAGATAGATAGATAGATAGATAGATAGATAGATAGATAGATAGATAGATAGATAGATAGATAGATAGATAGATAGATAGATAGATAGATAGATACAGACAGACGGATTTCTTCATCAGGGAATTGTGGGTGTGCAAAAGTGCTGCGTTGGCCGGGAATCGAACCCGGGTCAACTGCTTGGAAGGCAGCTATGCTAAATACTATACCACCAACGCTGGAAAACATCTGGAGCAACGAGGAGGGAAAACTCTGCCTCTAGCGGCTCAATCTGGTACAACACTGATCTCCAATAAGGTAACAACTGATGTTACATTAGATAGATCGATAGATAGATAGATAGATAGATAGATAGATAGATAGATAGATAGATAGATAGATAGATAGATAGATAGATAGATAGATAGATAGATAGATAGATAGATAGATAGACAGATCTCAGACGGCTCAATCTGTTACAACACTGATCTCCAATAAAGTAACGACTGATGTTACATTAGATAGATAGATAGATAGATAGATAGATAGATAGATAGATAGATAGATAGATAGATAGATAGATAGATAGATAGATAGATAGATAGATAGATAGATACATACATACAGACAGATTGATTTCTTCATCAGGGAATTGTGGGTGTGGAAAAGAGTTGCGTTGGCCGGGAATCGAACCCCGGTCAACTGCTTGGAAGGCAGCTATGCTAACCACTATACCACCAACGCTGGAAAGCATCTGGAGCCATGAGGAGGGAAAACTCTGCCTCTAGCGGCTCAATCTGGTACAAGACTGATCTCCAATAAGGTAACAATTGATGTTACATTAGATAGATAGATAGATAGATAGATAGATAGATAGATAGATAGATAGATAGATAGATAGATAGATAGATAGATAGATAGATAGATAGATAGATAGACAGATCTCAGACGGCTCAATCTGATACAACACTGATCTCCAATAAGGTAACAATTGATGTTTTATTAGATAGATAGATAGATAGATAGATAGATAGATAGATAGATAGATAGATAGATAGATAGATAGATAGATACAGACAGATTGATTTCTTCATCAGGGAATTGTGGGTGTGGAAAAGTCTTGCGTTGGCCGGGAATCGAACCCCGGTCAACTGCTTGAAAGGCAGCTATGCTAAACACTATATCACCAACGCTGGAAAACATTTAGAGCAACGAGGAGGGAAAACTCTGCCTCTAGCAGCTCAATCTGGTACAACACTGATCTCCAATAAGGTAACAACTGATGTTACATTAGATAGATAGACAGATTTCTTCAGCAAGGAATTGTGGGTGTGGAAAAGCGCTGCGTTGGCCGGGAAATCGAACCTGGGTCAGCTGCTTGGAAGGCAGCTATGCTAACCACTATACCACCAACGTTGGAAAGGATCTGGAGCCATGAGGAGGGAAAACTCTGCCTCTAGCGGCTCAATCTGGTAGAACACAGATCTCCAATAAGGTAACAACTGATGTTACATTAGATAGATAGATAGATAGATAGATAGATAGATAGATAGATAGATAGATAGATAGATAGATAGATAGATAGATAGATAGATAGATAGATAGATACAGACAGATTGATTTTTTCATCAGGGAATTGTTGTTGTGGAAAAGTGTTGCGTTGGCCGGGAATCGAACCCCGGTCAACTGCTTGAAAGGCAGCTATGCTAAACACTATTCCACGAACGCTGGAAAACACTTAGAGCAACGAGGAGGGAAAACTCTGCCTCTAGTAGCTCAATCTGGTACAACACTGATCTCCAATAAGGTAACAACTGATGTTACATTAGATAGATAGATAGATAGATAGATAGATAGATAGATAGATAGATAGATAGATAGATAGATAGATAGATAGAAAGATAGATAGACAGATCTCAGACGGCTCAATCTGATACAACACTGATCTCCAATAAGGTAACAATTGATGTTACATTAGATAGATAGATAGATAGATAGATAGATAGATAGATAGATAGATAGATAGATAGATAGATAGATAGATAGATAGATAGACAGACAGACAGATCTCAGATGGCTCAATCTGATACAACACTGATCTCCAATAAGGTAACAATTGATGTTACATTAGATAGATAGATAGATAGATAGATAGATAGATAGATAGATAGATAGATAGATAGATAGATAGATAGATAGATAGATAGATAGATAGATAGATACAGACAGACGGATTTCTTCATCAGGGAATTGTGGGTGTGCAAAAGTGCTGCGTTGGCCGGGAATCGAACCCGGGTCAACTGCTTGGAAGGCAGCTATGCTAAATACTATACCACCAACGCTGGAAAACATCTGGAGCAACGAGGAGGGAAAACTCTGCCTCTAGCGGCTCAATCTGGTACAACACTGATCTCAAATAAGGTAACAACTGATGTTACATTAGATAGATCGATAGATAGATAGATAGATAGATAGATAGATAGATAGATAGATAGATAGATAGATAGATAGATAGATAGATAGATAGATAGATAGATAGATAGATAGATCTCAGACGGCTCAATCTGTTACAACACTGATCTCCAATAAAGTAACGACTGATGTTACATTAGATAGATAGATAGATAGATAGATAGATAGATAGATAGATAGATAGATAGATAGATAGATAGATAGATAGATAGATAGATAGATACATACATACAGACAGATTGATTTCTTCATCAGGGAATTGTGGGTGTGGAAAAGAGTTGCGTTGGCCGGGAATCGAACCCCGCTCAACTGCTTGGAAGGCAGCTATGCTAACCACTATACCACCAACGCTGGAAAGCATCTGGAGCCATGAGGAGGGAAAACTCTGCCTCTAGCGGCTCAATCTGGTACAAGACTGATCTCCAATAAGGTAACAATTGATGTTACATTAGATAGATAGATAGATAGATAGATAGATAGATAGATAGATAGATAGATAGATAGATAGATAGATAGATAGACAGATCTCAGACGGCTCAATCTGATACAACACTGATCTCCAATAAGGTAACAATTGATGTTTTATTAGATAGATAGATAGATAGATAGATAGATAGATAGATAGATAGATAGATAGATAGATAGATAGATAGATAGATAGATAGATACAGACAGATTGATTTCTTCATCAGGGAATTGTGGGTGTGGAAAAGTCTTGCGTTGGCCGGGAATCGAACCCCGGTCAACTGCTTGAAAGGCAGCTATGCTAAACACTATATCACCAACGCTGGAAAACATTTAGAGCAACGAGGAGGGAAAACTCTGCCTCTAGCAGCTCAATCTGGTACAACACTGATCTCCAATAAGGTAACAACTGATGTTACATTAGATAGATAGACAGATTTCTTCAGCAAGGAATTGTGGGTGTGGAAAAGCGCTGCGTTGGCCGGGAAATCGAACCTGGGTCAGCTGCTTGGAAGGCAGCTATGCTAACCACTATACCACCAACGTTGGAAAGGATCTGGAGCCATGAGGAGGGAAAACTCTGCCTCTAGCGGCTCAATCTGGTAGAACACAGATCTCCAATAAGGTAACAACTGATGTTACATTAGATAGATAGATAGATAGATAGATAGATAGATAGATAGATAGATAGATAGATAGATAGATAGATAGATAGATACAGACAGATTGATTTTTTCATCAGGGAATTGTTGTTGTGGAAAAGTGTTGCGTTGGCCGGGAATCGAACCCCGGTCAACTGCTTGAAAGGCAGCTATGCTAAACACTATTCCACGAACGCTGGAAAACACTTAGAGCAACGAGGAGGGAAAACTCTGCCTCTAGTAGCTCAATCTGGTACAACACTGATCTCCAATAAGGTAACAACTGATGTTACATTAGATAGATAGATAGATAGATAGATAGATAGATAGATAGATAGATAGATAGATAGATAGATAGATAGATAGATAGATAGATAGATAGAAAGATAGATAGACAGATCTCAGACGGCTCAATCTGATACAACACTGATCTCCAATAAGGTAACAATTGATGTTACATTAGATAGATAGATAGATAGATAGATAGATAGATAGATAGATAGATAGATAGATAGATAGATAGATAGATAGATAGATACAGACAGATTGATTTCTTCATCAGGGAATTGTGGGTGTGGAAAAGTCTTGCGTTGGCCGGGAATCGAACCCCGGTCAACTGCTTGAAAGGCAGCTATGCTAAACACTATATCACCAACGCTGGAAAACATTTAGAGCAACGAGGAGGGAAAACTCTGCCTCTAGCAGCTCAATCTGGTACAACACTGATCTCCAATAAGGTAACAACTGATGTTACATTAGATAGATAGACAGATTTCTTCAGCAAGGAATTGTGGGTGTGGAAAAGCGCTGCGTTGGCCGGGAAATCGAACCTGGGTCAGCTGCTTGGAAGGCAGCTATGCTAACCACTATACCACCAACGTTGGAAAGGATCTGGAGCCATGAGGAGGGAAAACTCTGCCTCTAGCGGCTCAATCTGGTAGAACACAGATCTCCAATAAGGTAACAACTGATGTTACATTAGATAGATAGATAGATAGATAGATAGATAGATAGATAGATAGATAGATAGATAGATAGATAGATAGATACAGACAGATTGATTTTTTCATCAGGGAATTGTTGTTGTGGAAAAGTGTTGCGTTGGCCGGGAATCGAACCCCGGTCAACTGCTTGAAAGGCAGCTATGCTAAACACTATTCCACGAACGCTGGAAAACACTTAGAGCAACGAGGAGGGAAAACTCTGCCTCTAGCAGCTCAATCTGGTACAACACTGATCTCCAATAAGGTAACAACTGATGTTACATTAGATAGATAGATAGATAGATAGATAGATAGATAGATAGATAGATAGATAGATAGATAGATAGATAGATAGATAGATAGATAGATAGATAGATAGATACAGAAAAGACGGATTTCTTCATCAGGGAATTGTGGGTGTGCAAAAGTGCTGCGTTGGCCGGGAATCGAACCCGGGTCAACTGCTTGGAAGGCAGCTATGCTAAACACTATACCACCAACGCTGGAAAACATCTGGAGCAACGAGGAGGGAAAACTCTGCCTCTAGAGGCTCAATCTGGTACAACACTGATCTCCAATAAGGTAACAACTGATGTTACATTAGATAGATAGATAGATAGATAGATAGATAGATAGATAGATAGATAGATAGATAGATAGATAGATAGATAGATAGATAGATAGAAAGATAGATAGACAGATCTCAGACGGCTCAATCTGATACAACACTGATCTCCAATAAGGTAACAATTGATGTTACATTAGATAGATAGATAGATAGATAGATAGATAGATAGATAGATAGATAGATAGATAGATAGATAGATAGATAGATAGATAGATACAGACAGATTGATTTCTTCATCAGGGAATTGTGGGTGTGGAAAAGTCTTGCGTTGGCCGGGAATCGAACCCCGGTCAACTGCTTGAAAGGCAGCTATGCTAAACACTATATCACCAACGCTGGAAAACATTTAGAGCAACGAGGAGGGAAAACTCTGCCTCTAGCAGCTCAATCTGGTACAACACTGATCTCCAATAAGGTAACAACTGATGTTACATTAGATAGATAGACAGATTTATTCATCAAGGAATTGTGGGTGTGGAAAAGCGCTGCGTTGGCCAGGAAATCGAACCTGGGTCAGCTGTTTGGAAGGCAGCTATGCTAACCACTATAAGACCAACGTTGGAAAGGATCTGGAGCCATGAGGAGGGAAAACTCTGCCTCTAGCGGCTCAATCTGCTACAACACTGATCTCCAATAAGGTAACAACTGATGTTACATTAGATAGATGGATAGATAGATAGATAGATAGATAGATAGATAGATAGATAGATAGATAGATAGATAGATAGATAGATAGATAGATAGATAGATAGATAGATAGATAGATAGATAGATAGAAAGACAGACAGATCTCAGACGGCTCAATCTGATTCAACACTGATCTCCAATAAGGTAACAATTGATGTTACATTAGATAGATAGATAGATAGATAGATAGATAGATAGATAGATAGATAGATAGATAGATAGATAGATAGATAGATAGATAGATAGATAGATAGATAGATAGATAGATAAATAGATAGATAGATAGATAGACAGACAGACAGATCTCAGATGGCTCAATCTGATACAACACTGATCTCCAATAAGGTAACAATTGATGTTACATTAGATAGATAGATAGATAGATAGATAGATAGATAGATAGATAGATAGATAGATAGATAGATAGATAGATAGATAGATAGATAGATAGATAGATAGATACAGACAGACGGATTTCTTCATCAGGGAATTGTGGGTGTGCAAAAGTGCTGCGTTGGCCGGGAATCGAACCCGGGTCAACTGCTTGGAAGGCAGCTATGCTAAATACTATACCACCAACGCTGGAAAACATCTGGAGCAACGAGGAGGGAAAACTCTGCCTCTAGCGGCTCAATCTGGTACAACACTGATCTCCAATAAGGTAACAACTGATGTTACATTAGATAGATAGATAGATAGATAGATAGATAGATAGATAGATAGATAGATAGATAGATAGATAGATAGATAGATAGATAGATAGATAGATAGATAGATAGATAGATAGATAGATAGATAGATCTCAGACGGCTCAATCTGTTACAACACTGATCTCCAATAAAGTAACGACTGATGTTACATTAGATAGATAGATAGATAGATAGATAGATAGATAGATAGATAGATAGATAGATAGATAGATAGATAGATAGATAGATACATACATACAGACAGATTGATTTCTTCATCAGGGAATTGTGGTTGTGGAAAAGTGTTGCGTTGGCCGGGAATCGAACCCCGGTCAACTGCTTGAAAGGCAGCTATGCTAAACACTATTCCACGAACGCTGGAAAATACTTAGAGCAACGAGGAGGGAAAACTCTGCCTCTAGCAGCTCAATCTGGTACAACACTGATCTCCAATAAGGTAACAACTGATGTTACATTAGATAGATAGACAGATTTATTCATCAAGGAATTGTGGGTGTGGAAAAGCGCTGCGTTGGCCAGGAAATCGAACCTGGGTCAGCTGTTTGAAAGGCAGCTATGCTAACCACTATACCACCAACGTTGGAAAGGATCTGGAGCCATGAGGAGGGAAAACTCTGCCTCTAGCGGCTCAATCTGCTACAACACTGATCTCCAATAAGGTAACAACTGATGTTACATTAGATAGATAGATAGATAGATAGATAGATAGATAGATAGATAGATAGATAGATAGATAGATAGATAGATAGATACAGACAGACGGATTTCTTCATCAGGGAATTGTGGGTGTGCAAAAGTGCTGCGTTGGCCGGGAATCGAACCCGGGTCAACTGCTTGGAAGGCAGCTATGCTAAATACTATACCACCAACGCTGGAAAACATCTGGAGCAACGAGGAGGGAAAACTCTGCCTCTAGCGGCTCAATCTGGTACAACACTGATCTCCAATAAGGTAACAACTGATGTTACATTAGATAGATAGATAGATAGATAGATAGATAGATAGATAGATAGATAGATAGATAGATAGATAGATAGATAGATAGATAGATAGATAGATAGATAGATAGATAGACAGATCTCAGACGGCTCAATCTGTTACAACACTGATCTCCAATAAAGTAACGACTGATGTTACATTAGATAGATAGATAGATAGATAGATAGATAGATAGATAGATAGATAGATAGATAGATAGATAGATAGATAGATAGATAGATAGATAGATAGATACATACATACATACATACATACAGACAGATTGATTTCTTCATCAGGGAATTGTGGGTGTGGAAAAGTGTTGCGTTGGCCGGGAATCGAACCCCGGTCAACTGCTTGGAAGGCAGCTATGCTAACCACTATACCACCAACGCTGGAAAGCATCTGGAGCCATGAGGAGGGAAAACTCTGCCTCTAGCGGCTCAATCTGGTACAAGACTGATCTCCAATAAGGTAACAATTGATGTTGCATTAGATAGATAGATAGATAGATAGATAGATAGATAGATAGATAGATAGATAGATAGATAGATAGATAGATAGATAGATAGATAGACAGATCTCAGACGGCTCAATCTGATACAACACTGATCTCCAATAAGGTAACAATTGATGTTTTATTAGATAGATAGATAGATAGATAGATAGATAGATAGATAGATAGATAGATAGATAGATAGATAGATAGATAGATACAGACAGATTGATTTCTTCATCAGGGAATTGTGGGTGTGGAAAAGTCTTGCGTTGGCCGGGAATCGAACCCCGGTCAACTGCTTGAAAGGCAGCTATGCTAAACACTATATCACCAACGCTGGAAAACATTTAGAGCAACGAGGAGGGAAAACTCTGCCTCTAGCAGCTCAATCTGGTACAACACTGATCTCCAATAAGGTAACAACTGATGTTACATTAGATAGATAGACAGATTTCTTCAGCAAGGAATTGTGGGTGTGGAAAAGCGCTGCGTTGGCCGGGAAATCGAACCTGGGTCAGCTGCTTGGAAGGCAGCTATGCTAACCACTATACCACCAACGTTGGAAAGGATCTGGAGCCATGAGGAGGGAAAACTCTGCCTCTAGCGGCTCAATCTGGTAGAACACAGATCTCCAATAAGGTAACAACTGATGTTACATTAGATAGATAGATAGATAGATAGATAGATAGATAGATAGATAGATAGATAGATAGATAGATAGATAGATAGATAGATAGATAGATAGATACAGACAGATTGATTTTTTCATCAGGGAATTGTTGTTGTGGAAAAGTGTTGCGTTGGCCGGGAATCGAACCCCGGTCAACTGCTTGAAAGGCAGCTATGCTAAACACTATTCCACGAACGCTGGAAAACACTTAGAGCAACGAGGAGGGAAAACTCTGCCTCTAGCAGCTCAATCTGGTACAACACTGATCTCCAATAAGGTAACAACTGATGTTACATTAGATAGATAGATAGATAGATAGATAGATAGATAGATAGATAGATAGATAGATAGATAGATAGATAGATAGATAGATAGATAGATAGATAGATACAGAAAAGACGGATTTCTTCATCAGGGAATTGTGGGTGTGCAAAAGTGCTGCGTTGGCCGGGAATCGAACCCGGGTCAACTGCTTGGAAGGCAGCTATGCTAAACACTATACCACCAACGCTGGAAAACATCTGGAGCAACGAGGAGGGAAAACTCTGCCTCTAGAGGCTCAATCTGGTACAACACTGATCTCCAATAAGGTAACAACTGATGTTACATTAGATAGATAGATAGATAGATAGATAGATAGATAGATAGATAGATAGATAGATAGATAGATAGATAGATAGATAGATAGATAGATAGACAGATCTCAGACGGCTCAATCTGATACAACACTGATCTCCAATAAGGTAACAATTGATGTTACATTAGATAGATAGATAGATAGATAGATAGATAGATAGATAGATAGATAGATAGATAGATAGATAGATACAGACAGATTGATTTCTTCATCAGGGAATTGTGGGTGTGGAAAAGTCTTGCGTTGGCCGGGAATCGAACCCCGGTCAACTGCTTGAAAGGCAGCTATGCTAAACACTATATCACCAACGCTGGAAAACATTTAGAGCAACGAGGAGGGAAAACTCTGCCTCTAGCAGCTCAATCTGGTACAACACTGATCTCCAATAAGGTAACAACTGATGTTACATTAGATAGATAGACAGATTTATTCATCAAGGAATTGTGGGTGTGGAAAAGCGCTGCGTTGGCCAGGAAATCGAACCTGGGTCAGCTGTTTGGAAGGCAGCTATGCTAACCACTATACCACCAACGTTGGAAAGGATCTGGAGCAACGAGGAGGGAAAACTCTGCCTCTAGCGGCTCAATCTGCTACAACACTGATCTCCAATAAGGTAACAACTGATGTTACATTAGATAGATAGATAGATAGATAGATAGATAGATAGATAGATAGATAGATAGATAGATAGATAGATAGATAGATAGATAGATAGATAGACAGACAGACAGATCTCAGACGGCTCAATCTGATTCAACACTGATCTCCAATAAGGTAACAATTGATGTTACATTAGATAGATAGATAGATAGATAGATAGATAGATAGATAGATAGATAGATAGATAGATAGATAGATAGATAGATAGATAGATAGATAGACAGACAGACAGATCTCAGATGGCTCACTCTGATACAACACTGATCTCCAATAAGGTAACAATTGATGTTACATTAGATAGATAGATAGATAGATAGATAGATAGATAGATAGATAGATAGATAGATAGATAGATAGATAGATAGATAGATAGATAGATAGATAGATAGATAGATAGATACAGACAGACGGATTTCTTCATCAGGGAATTGTGGGTGTGCAAAAGTGCTGCGTTGGCCGGGAATCGAACCCGGGTCAACTGCTTGGAAGGCAGCTATGCTAAATACTATACCACCAACGCTGGAAAACATCTGGAGCAACGAGGAGGGAAAACTCTGCCTCTAGCGGCTCAATCTGGTACAACACTGATCTCCAATAAGGTAACAACTGATGTTACATTAGATAGATCGATAGATAGATAGATAGATAGATAGATAGATAGATAGATAGATAGATAGATAGATAGATAGATAGATAGATAGATAGATAGATAGATAGATAGATAGATAGATAGATAGATAGATAGACAGATCTCAGACGGCTCAATCTGTTACAACACTGATCTCCAATAAAGTAACGACTGATGTTACATTAGATAGATAGATAGATAGATAGATAGATAGATAGATAGATAGATAGATAGATAGATAGATAGATAGATAGATAGATAGATACATACATACAGACAGATTGATTTCTTCATCAGGGAATTGTGGGTGTGGAAAAGTGTTGCGTTGGCCGGGAATCGAACCCCGGTCAACTGCTTGGAAGGCAGCTATGCTAACCACTATACCACCAACGCTGGAAAGCATCTGGAGCCATGAGGAGGGAAAACTCTGCCTCTAGCGGCTCAATCTGGTACAAGACTGATCTCCAATAAGGTAACAATTGATGTTGCATTAGATAGATAGATAGATAGATAGATAGATAGATAGATAGATAGATAGATAGATAGATAGATAGATAGATAGATAGATAGACAGACAGACAGATCTCAGATGGCTCAATCTGATACAACACTGATCTCCAATAAGGTAACAATTGATGTTACATTAGATAGATAGATAGATAGATAGATAGATAGATAGATAGATAGATAGATAGATAGATAGATAGATAGATAGATAGATACAGACAGATTGATTTCTTCATCAGGGAATTGTGGGTGTGGAAAAGTCTTGCGTTGGCCGGGAATCGAACCCCGGTCAACTGCTTGAAAGGCAGCTATGCTAAACACTATATCACCAACGCTGGAAAACATTTAGAGCAACGAGGAGGGAAAACTCTGCCTCTAGCAGCTCAATCTGGTACAACACTGATCTCCAATAAGGTAACAACTGATGTTACATTAGATAGATAGACAGATTTATTCATCAAGGAATTGTGGGTGTGGAAAAGCGCTGCGTTGGCCAGGAAATCGAACCTGGGTCAGCTGTTTGGAAGGCAGTTATGCTAACCACTATGCCACCAACGTTGGAAAGGATCTGGAGCCATGAGGAGGGAAAACTCTGCCTCTAGCGGCTCAATCTGCTACAACACTGATCTCCAATAAGGTAACAACTGATGTTACATTAGATAGATAGATAGATAGATAGATAGATAGATAGATAGATAGATAGATAGATAGATAGATAGATAGATAGATAGATAGATAGATAGATAGATAGATAGATAGATAGACAGACAGACAGATCTCAGACGGCTCAATCTGATTCAACACTGATCTCCAATAAGGTAACAATTGATGTTACATTAGATAGATAGATAGATAGATAGATAGATAGATAGATAGATAGATAGATAGATAGATAGATAGATAGATAGATAGATACATACATACAGACAGATTGATTTCTTCATCAGGGAATTGTGGGTGTGGAAAAGTGTTGCGTTGGCCGGGAATCGAACCCCGGTCAACTGCTTGAAAGGCAGCTATGCTAAACACTATTCCACGAACGCTGGAAAACACTTAGAGCAACGAGGAGGGAAAACTCTGCCTCTAGCAGCTCAATCTGGTACAACACTGATCTCCAATAAGGTAACAACTGATGTTACATTAGATAGATAGACAGATTTATTCATCAAGGAATTGTGGGTGTGGAAAAGCGCTGCGTTGGCCAGGAAATCGAACCTGGGTCAGCTGTTTGGAAGGCAGCTATGCTAACCACTATACCACCAACGTTGGAAAGGATCTGGAGCCATGAGGAGGGAAAACTCTGCCTCTAGCGGCTCAATCTGCTACAACACTGATCTCCAATAAGGTAACAACTGATGTTACATTAGATAGATAGATAGATAGATAGATAGATAGATAGATAGATAGATAGATAGATAGATAGATAGATAGATAGATAGATAGATAGATAGACAGACAGACAGATCTCAGACGGCTCAATCTGATTCAACACTGATCTCCAATAAGGTAACAATTGATGTTACATTAGATAGATAGATAGATAGATAGATAGATAGATAGATAGATAGATAGATAGATAGATAGATAGATAGATAGATAGATAGATAGATAGACAGACAGACAGATCTCAGATGGCTCAATCTGATACAACACTGATCTCCAATAAGGTAACAATTGATGTTACATTAGATAGATAGATAGATAGATAGATAGATAGATAGATAGATAGATAGATAGATAGATAGATAGATAGATAGATAGATAGATAGATAGATAGATAGATAGATAGATACAGACAGACGGATTTCTTCATCAGGGAATTGTGGGTGTGCAAAAGTGCTGCGTTGGCCGGGAATCGAACCCGGGTCAACTGCTTGGAAGGCAGCTATGCTAAATACTATACCACCAACGCTGGAAAACATCTGGAGCAACGAGGAGGGAAAACTCTGCCTCTAGCGGCTCAATCTGGTACAACACTGATCTCCAATAAGGTAACAACTGATGTTACATTAGATAGATAGATAGATAGATAGATAGATAGATAGATAGATAGATAGATAGATAGATAGATAGATAGATAGATAGATAGATAGATAGATAGATAGACAGATCTCAGACGGCTCAATCTGTTACAACACTGATCTCCAATAAAGTAACGACTGATGTTACATTAGATAGATAGATAGATAGATAGATAGATAGATAGATAGATAGATAGATAGATAGATAGATAGATAGATACATACATACAGACAGATTGATTTCTTCATCAGGGAATTGTGGGTGTGGAAAAGTGTTGCGTTGGCCGGGAATCGAACCCCGGTCAACTGCTTGGAAGGCAGCCATGCTAACCACTATACCACCAATGCTGGAAAGCATCTGGAGCCATGAGGAGGGAAAACTCTGCCTCTAGCGGCTCAATCTGGTACAAGACTGATCTCCAATAAGGTAACAATTGATGTTGCATTAGATAGATAGATAGATAGATAGATAGATAGATAGATAGATAGATAGATAGATAGATAGATAGATAGATAGATAGATAGATAGACAGACAGACAGATCTCAGATGGCTCAATCTGATACAACACTGATCTCCAATAAGGTAACAATTGATGTTACATTAGATAGATAGATAGATAGATAGATAGATAGATAGATAGATAGATAGATAGATAGATAGATAGATAGATAGATAGATAGATAGATAGATACAGACAGACGGATTTCTTCATCAGGGAATTGTGGGTGTGCAAAAGTGCTGCGTTGGCCGGGAATCGAACCCGGGTCAACTGCTTGGAAGGCAGCTATGCTAAACACTATACCACCAACGCTGGAAAACATCTGGAGCAACGAGGAGGGAAAACTCTGCCTCTAGCGGCTCAATCTGGTACAACACTGATCTCCAATAAGGTAACAACTGATGTTACATTAGATAGATAGATAGATAGATAGATAGATAGATAGATAGATAGATAGATAGATAGATAGATAGATAGATAG
>NC_051227.1:3723360-3750860 GCF_015220715.1 Pygocentrus nattereri | reverse complement strand
TGATGTTACATTAGATAGATAGATAGATAGATAGATAGATAGATAGATAGATAGATAGATAGATAGATAGATAGATAGATAGATAGATAGACAGACAGACAGATCTCAGACGGCTCAATCTGATTCAACACTGATCTCCAATAAGGTAACAATTGATGTTACATTAGATAGATAGATAGATAGATAGATAGATAGATAGATAGATAGATAGATAGATAGATAGACAGACAGACAGATCTCAGATGGCTCAATCTGATACAACACTGATCTCCAATAAGGTAACAATTGATGTTACATTAGATAGATAGATAGATAGATAGATAGATAGATAGATAGATAGATAGATAGATAGATAGATAGATAGATAGATAGATAGATAGATAGATAGATAGATAGATAGATAGATACAGACAGACGGATTTCTTCATCAGGGAATTGTGGGTGTGCAAAAGTGCTGCGTTGGCCGGGAATCGAACCCGGGTCAACTGCTTGGAAGGCAGCTATGCTAAATACTATACCACCAACGCTGGAAAACATCTGGAGCAACGAGGAGGGAAAACTCTGCCTCTAGCGGCTCAATCTGGTACAACACTGATCTCCAATAAGGTAACAACTGATGTTACATTAGATAGATAGATAGATAGATAGATAGATAGATAGATAGATAGATAGATAGATAGATAGATAGATAGATAGATAGATAGATAGATAGACAGATCTCAGACGGCTCAATCTGTTACAACACTGATCTCCAATAAAGTAACGACTGATGTTACATTAGATAGATAGATAGATAGATAGATAGATAGATAGATAGATAGATAGATAGATAGATAGATAGATAGATAGATAGATAGATAGATAGATAGATAGATAGATAGATAGATAGATACATACATACAGACAGATTGATTTCTTCATCAGGGAATTGTGGGTGTGGAAAAGTGTTGCGTTGGCCGGGAATCGAACCCCGGTCAACTGCTTGGAAGGCAGCCATGCTAACCACTATACCACCAATGCTGGAAAGCATCTGGAGCCATGAGGAGGGAAAACTCTGCCTCTAGCGGCTCAATCTGGTACAAGACTGATCTCCAATAAGGTAACAATTGATGTTGCATTAGATAGATAGATAGATAGATAGATAGATAGATAGATAGATAGATAGATAGATAGATAGATAGATAGACAGACAGACAGATCTCAGATGGCTCAATCTGATACAACACTGATCTCCAATAAGGTAACAATTGATGTTACATTAGATAGATAGATAGATAGATAGATAGATAGATAGATAGATAGATAGATAGATAGATAGATAGATAGATAGATAGATAGATAGATAGATAGATAGATAGATAGACAGATCTCAGACGGCTCAATCTGATTCAACACTGATCTCCAATAAGGTAACAACTGATGTTACATTAGATAGATAGATAGATAGATAGATAGATAGATAGATAGATAGATAGATAGATAGATAGATAGATAGATAGATAGATAGATAGATAGATAGATAGACAGACAGACAGATCTCAGACGGCTCAATCTGATTCAACACTGATCTCCAATAAGGTAACAATTGATGTTACATTAGATAGATAGATAGATAGATAGATAGATAGATAGATAGATAGATAGATAGATAGATAGATAGATAGATAGATAGATAGATAGATAGATAGATACAGACAGACGGATTTCTTCATCAGGGAATTGTGGGTGTGCAAAAGTGCTGCGTTGGCCGGGAATCGAACCCGGGTCAACTGCTTGGAAGGCAGCTATGCTAAATACTATACCACCAACGCTGGAAAACATCTGGAGCAACGAGGAGGGAAAACTCTGCCTCTAGCAGCTCAATCTGGTACAACACTGATCTCCAATAAGGTAACAACTGATGTTACATTAGATAGATCGATAGATCGATAGATAGATAGATAGATAGATAGATAGATAGATAGATAGATAGATAGATAGATAGATAGATAGATAGATAGACAGATCTCAGACGGCTCAATCTGTTACAACACTGATCTCCAATAAAGTAACGACTGATGTTACATTAGATAGATAGATAGATAGATAGATAGATAGATAGATAGATAGATAGATAGATAGATAGATAGATAGATAGATAGATAGATAGATACATACAGACAGATTGATTTCTTCATCAGGGAATTGTGGGTGTGGAAAAGTGTTGCGTTGGCCGGGAATCGAACCCCGGTCAACTGCTTGGAAGGCAGGTAGGCTAACCACTATACCACCAACGCTGGAAAGCATCTGGAGCCATGAGGAGGGAAAACTCTGCCTCTAGCGGCTCAATCTGGTACAAGACTGATCTCCAATAAGGTAACAATTGATGTTGCATTAGATAGATAGATAGATAGATAGATAGATAGATAGATAGATAGATAGATAGATAGATAGATAGATAGATAGATAGATAGATAGATAGATAGATAGATAGATAGATAGATAGACAGACAGACAGATCTCAGATGGCTCAATCTGATACAACACTGATCTCCAATAAGGTAACAATTGATGTTACATTAGATAGATAGATAGATAGATAGATAGATAGATAGATAGATAGATAGATAGATAGATAGATAGATAGATAGATAGACAGATCTCAGACGGCTCAATCTGTTACAACACTGATCTCCAATAAAGTAACGACTGATGTTACATTAGATAGATAGATAGATAGATAGATAGATAGATAGATAGATAGATAGATAGATAGATAGATAGATAGATAGATAGATAGATACATACAGACAGATTGATTTCTTCATCAGGGAATTGTGGGTGTGGAAAAGTGTTGCGTTGGCCGGGAATCGAACCCCGGTCAACTGCTTGGAAGGCAGCCATGCTAACCACTATACCACCAATGCTGGAAAGCATCTGGAGCCATGAGGAGGGAAAACTCTGCCTCTAGCGGCTCAATCTGGTACAAGACTGATCTCCAATAAGGTAACAATTGATGTTGCATTAGATAGATAGATAGATAGATAGATAGATAGATAGATAGATAGATAGATAGATAGATAGATAGATAGATAGACAGACAGACAGATCTCAGATGGCTCAATCTGATACAACACTGATCTCCAATAAGGTAACAATTGATGTTACATTAGATAGATAGATAGATAGATAGATAGATAGATAGATAGATAGATAGATAGATAGATAGATAGATAGATAGATAGATAGATAGATACAGACAGACGGATTTCTTCATCAGGGAATTGTGGGTGTGCAAAAGTGCTGCGTTGGCCGGGAATCGAACCCGGGTCAACTGCTTGGAAGGCAGCTATGCTAAACACTATACCACCAACGCTGGAAAACATCTGGAGCAACGAGGAGGGAAAACTCTGCCTCTAGCGGCTCAATCTGGTACAACACTGATCTCCAATAAGGTAACAACTGATGTTACATTAGATAGATAGATAGATAGATAGATAGATAGATAGATAGATAGATAGATAGATAGATAGATAGATAGATAGATAGATAGATAGATAGACAGATCTCAGACGGCTCAATCTGATTCAACACTGATCTCCAATAAGGTAACAACTGATGTTACATTAGATAGATAGATAGATAGATAGATAGATAGATAGATAGATAGATAGATAGATAGATAGATAGATAGATAGATAGATAGATAGATAGATAGATAGACAGACAGACAGATCTCAGACGGCTCAATCTGATTCAACACTGATCTCCAATAAGGTAAGAATTGATGTTACATTAGATAGATAGATAGATAGATAGATAGATAGATAGATAGATAGATAGATAGATAGATAGATAGATAGATAGATAGATAGATAGATACAGACAGACGGATTTCTTCATCAGGGAATTGTGGGTGTGCAAAAGTGCTGCGTTGGCCGGGAATCGAACCCGGGTCAACTGCTTGGAAGGCAGCTATGCTAAATACTATACCACCAATGCTGGAAAACATCTGGAGCAACGAGGAGGGAAAACTCTGCCTCTAGCAGCTCAATCTGGTACAACACTGATCTCCAATAAGGTAACAACTGATGTTACATTAGATAGATAGATAGATAGATAGATAGATAGATAGATAGATAGATAGATAGATAGATAGATAGATAGATAGATAGATAGATAGATAGACAGATCTCAGACGGCTCAATCTGTTACAACACTGATCTCCAATAAAGTAACGACTGATGTTACATTAGATAGATAGATAGATAGATAGATAGATAGATAGATAGATAGATAGATAGATAGATAGATACATACAGACAGATTGATTTCTTCATCAGGGAATTGTGGGTGTGGAAAAGTGTTGCGTTGGCCGGGAATCGAACCCCGGTCAACTGCTTGGAAGGCAGGTAGGCTAACCACTATACCACCAACGCTGGAAAGCATCTGGAGCCATGAGGAGGGAAAACTCTGCCTCTAGCGGCTCAATCTGGTACAAGACTGATCTCCAATAAGGTAACAATTGATGTTGCAGTAGATAGATAGATAGATAGATAGATAGATAGATAGATAGATAGATAGATAGATAGATAGATAGACAGACAGACAGATCTCAGATGGCTCAATCTGATACAACACTGATCTCCAATAAGGTAACAATTGATGTTACATTAGATAGATAGATAGATAGATAGATAGATAGATAGATAGATAGATAGATAGATAGATAGATAGATAGATAGATAGATACAGACAGATTGATTTCTTCATCAGGGAATTGTGGGTGTGGAAAAGTCTTGCGTTGGCCGGGAATCGAACCCCGGTCAACTGCTTGAAAGGCAGCTATGCTAAACACTATATCACCAACGCTGGAAAACATTTAGAGCAACGAGGAGGGAAAACTCTGCCTCTAGCAGCTCAATCTGGTACAACACTGATCTCCAATAAGGTAACAACTGATGTTACATTAGATAGATAGACAGATTTATTCATCAAGAAATTGTGGGTGTGGAAAAGCGCTGCGTTGGCCAGGAAATCGAACCTGGGTCAGCTGTTTGGAAGGCAGCTATGCTAACCACTATACCACCAACGTTGGAAAGGATCTGGAGCCATGAGGAGGGAAAACTCTGCCTCTAGCGGCTCAATCTGCTACAACACTGATCTCCAATAAGGTAACAACTGATGTTACATTAGATAGATAGATAGATAGATAGATAGATAGATAGATAGATAGATAGATAGATAGATAGATAGATAGATAGATAGATAGATAGACAGACAGACAGATCTCAGACGGCTCAATCTGATTCAACACTGATCTCCAATAAGGTAACAATTGATGTTACATTAGATAGATAGATAGATAGATAGATAGATAGATAGATAGATAGATAGATAGATAGATAGATAGATAGATAGATAGATAGACAGATAGATAGATAGGTAGATAGATAGATAGATAGATAGATAGATAGATAGATAGATAGATAGATAGATAGATAGATAGATACATACAGACAGATTGATTTCTTCATCAGGGAATTGTGGGTGTGGAAAAGTGTTGCGTTGGCCGGGAATCGAACCCCGGTCAACTGCTTGAAAGGCAGCTATGCTAAACACTATTCCACGAACGCTGGAAAACACTTAGAGCAACGAGGAGGGAAAACTCTGCCTCTAGCAGCTCAATCTGGTACAACACTGATCTCCAATAAGGTAACAACTGATGTTACATTAGATAGATAGACAGATTTATTCATCAAGGAATTGTGGGTGTGGAAAAGCGCTGCGTTGGCCAGGAAATCGAACCTGGGTCAGCTGTTTGGAAGGCAGCTATGCTAACCACTATACCACCAACGTTGGAAAGGATCTGGAGCCATGAGGAGGGAAAACTCTGCCTCTAGCGGCTCAATCTGCTACAACACTGATCTCCAATAAGGTAACAACTGCTGTTACATTAGATAGATAGATAGATAGATAGATAGATAGATAGATAGATAGATAGATAGATAGATAGATAGATAGATAGATAGATAGATAGATAGATAGATAGATAGATAGACAGACAGACAGATCTCAGACGGCTCAATCTGATTCAACACTGATCTCCAATAAGGTAACAATTGATGTTACATTAGATAGATAGATAGATAGATAGATAGATAGATAGATAGATAGATAGATAGATAGATAGATAGATAGATAGATAGATAGACAGATCTCAGACGGCTCAATCTGTTACAACACTGATCTCCAATAAAGTAACGACTGATGTTACATTAGATAGATAGATAGATAGATAGATAGATAGATAGATAGATAGATAGATAGATAGATAGATAGATAGATAGATAGATAGATAGATAGATAGATAGATAGATAGATAGATACATACAGACAGATTGATTTCTTCATCAGGGAATTGTGGGTGTGGAAAAGTGTTGCGTTGGCCGGGAATCGAACCCCGGTCAACTGCTTGGAAGGCAGTTAGGCTAACCACTATACCACCAAAGCTGGAAAGCATCTGGAGCCATGAGGAGGGAAAACTCTGCCTCTAGCGGCTCAATCTGGTACAAGACTGATCTCCAATAAGGTAACAATTGATGTTGCATTAGATAGATAGATAGATAGATAGATAGATAGATAGATAGATAGATAGATAGATAGATAGATAGATAGATAGATAGATAGATAGATAGACAGACAGACAGATCTCAGATGGCTCAATCTGATACAACACTGATCTCCAATAAGGTAACAATTGATGTTACATTAGATAGATAGATAGATAGATAGATAGATAGATAGATAGATAGATAGATAGATAGATAGATAGATAGATAGATAGATAGATAGATACAGACAGATTGATTTCTTCATCAGGGAATTGTGGGTGTGGAAAAGTCTTGCGTTGGCCGGGAATCGAACCCCGGTCAACTGCTTGAAAGGCAGCTATGCTAAACACTATATCACCAACGCTGGAAAACATTTAGAGCAACGAGGAGGGAAAACTCTGCCTCTAGCAGCTCAATCTGGTACAACACTGATCTCCAATAAGGTAACAATTGATGTTGCATTAGATAGATAGATAGATAGATAGATAGATAGATAGATAGATAGATAGATAGATAGATAGATAGATAGATAGATAGATAGATAGATAGATAGATAGATAGATAGATAGACAGACAGACAGATCTCAGATGGCTCAATCTGATACAACACTGATCTCCAATAAGGTAACAATTGATGTTACATTAGATAGATAGATAGATAGATAGATAGATAGATAGATAGATAGATAGATAGATAGATAGATAGATAGATAGATAGATAGATAGATAGATAGATAGATAGATAGATAGATAGATAGATAGATACAGACAGACGGATTTCTTCATCAGGGAATTGTGGGTGTGCAAAAGTGCTGCGTTGGCCGGGAATCGAACCCGGGTCAACTGCTTGGAAGGCAGCTATGCTAAACACTATACCACCAACGCTGGAAAACATCTGGAGCAACGAGGAGGGAAAACTCTGCCTCTAGCGGCTCAATCTGGTACAACACTGATCTCCAATAAGGTAACAACTGATGTTACATTAGATAGATAGATAGATAGATAGATAGATAGATAGATAGATAGATAGATAGATAGATAGATAGATAGATAGATAGATAGACAGATCTCAGACGGCTCAATCTGATTCAACACTGATCTCCAATAAGGTAACAACTGATGTTACATTAGATAGATAGATAGATAGATAGATAGATAGATAGATAGATAGATAGATAGATAGATAGATAGATAGATAGATAGATAGATAGATAGACAGACAGACAGATCTCAGACGGCTCAATCTGATTCAACACTGATCTCCAATAAGGTAACAATTGATGTTACATTAGATAGATAGATAGATAGATAGATAGATAGATAGATAGATAGATAGATAGATAGATAGATAGATAGATAGATAGATAGATAGATAGATACAGACAGACGGATTTCTTCATCAGGGAATTGTGGGTGTGCAAAAGTGCTGCGTTGGCCGGGAATCGAACCCGGGTCAACTGCTTGGAAGGCAGCTATGCTAAATACTATACCACCAACGCTGGAAAACATCTGGAGCAACGAGGAGGGAAAACTCTGCCTCTAGCAGCTCAATCTGGTACAACACTGATCTCCAATAAGGTAACAACTGATGTTACATTAGATAGATCGATAGATAGATAGATAGATAGATAGATAGATAGATAGATAGATAGATAGATAGATAGATAGATAGATAGATAGATAGATAGATAGATAGATAGATAGACAGATCTCAGACGGCTCAATCTGTTACAACACTGATCTCCAATAAAGTAACGACTGATGTTACATTAGATAGATAGATAGATAGATAGATAGATAGATAGATAGATAGATAGATAGATAGATAGATAGATAGATAGATACATACAGACAGATTGATTTCTTCATCAGGGAATTGTGGGTGTGGAAAAGTGTTGCGTTGGCCGGGAATCGAACCCCGGTCAACTGCTTGGAAGGCAGCTAGGCTAACCACTATACCACCAACGCTGGAAAGCATCTGGAGCCATGAGGAGGGAAAACTCTGCCTCTAGCGGCTCAATCTGGTACAAGACTGATCTCCAATAAGGTAACAATTGATGTTGCATTAGATAGATAGATAGATAGATAGATAGATAGATAGATAGATAGATAGATAGATAGATAGATAGATAGATAGATAGATAGACAGACAGACAGATCTCAGATGGCTCAATCTGATACAACACTGATCTCCAATAAGGTAACAATTGATGTTACATTAGATAGATAGATAGATAGATAGATAGATAGATAGATAGATAGATAGATAGATAGATAGATAGATAGATAGATAGATAGATAGATAGATAGATAGATAGATACAGACAGATTGATTTCTTCATCAGGGAATTGTGGGTGTGGAAAAGTCTTGCGTTGGCCGGGAATCGAACCCCGGTCAACTGCTTGAAAGGCAGCTATGCTAAACACTATATCACCAACGCTGGAAAACATTTAGAGCAACGAGGAGGGAAAACTCTGCCTCTAGCAGCTCAATCTGGTACAACACTGATCTCCAATAAGGTAACAACTGATGTTACATTAGATAGATAGACAGATTTATTCATCAAGAAATTGTGGGTGTGGAAAAGCGCTGCGTTGGCCAGGAAATCGAACCTGGGTCAGCTGTTTGGAAGGCAGCTATGCTAACCACTATACCACCAACGTTGGAAAGGATCTGGAGCCATGAGGAGGGAAAACTCTGCCTCTAGCGGCTCAATCTGCTACAACACTGATCTCCAATAAGGTAACAACTGATGTTACATTAGATAGATAGATAGATAGATAGATAGATAGATAGATAGATAGATAGATAGATAGATAGATAGATAGATAGATAGATAGATAGACAGACAGACAGACAGATCTCAGACGGCTCAATCTGATTCAACACTGATCTCCAATAAGGTAACAATTGATGTTACATTAGATAGATAGATAGATAGATAGATAGATAGATAGATAGATAGATAGATAGATAGATAGATAGATAGATAGATAGACAGATAGATAGATAGGTAGATAGATAGATAGATAGATAGATAGATAGATAGATAGATAGATAGATAGATAGATAGATAGATAGATAGATAGATAGATACATACATACAGACAGATTGATTTCTTCATCAGGGAATTGTGGGTGTGGAAAAGTGTTGCGTTGGCCGGGAATCGAACCCCGGTCAACTGCTTGAAAGGCAGCTATGCTAAACACTATTCCACGAACGCTGGAAAGGATCTGGAGCCATGAGGAGGGAAAACTCTGCCTCTAGCGGCTCAATCTGCTACAACACTGATCTCCAATAAGGTAACAACTGCTGTTACATTAGATAGATAGATAGATAGATAGATAGATAGATAGATAGATAGATAGATAGATAGATAGATAGATAGATAGACAGACAGACAGATCTCAGATGGCTCAATCTGATACAACACTGATCTCCAATAAGGTAACAATTGATGTTACATTAGATAGATAGATAGATAGATAGATAGATAGATAGATAGATAGATAGATAGATAGATAGATAGATAGATAGATAGATACAGACAGATTGATTTCTTCATCAGGGAATTGTGGGTGTGGAAAAGTCTTGCGTTGGCCGGGAATCGAACCCCGGTCAACTGCTTGAAAGGCAGCTATGCTAAACACTATATCACCAACGCTGGAAAACATTTAGAGCAACGAGGAGGGAAAACTCTGCCTCTAGCAGCTCAATCTGGTACAACACTGATCTCCAATAAGGTAACAACTGATGTTACATTAGATAGATAGACAGATTTATTCATCAAGGAATTGTGGGTGTGGAAAAGCGCTGCGTTGGCCAGGAAATCGAACCTGGGTCAGCTGTTTGGAAGGCAGTTATGCTAACCACTATACCACCAACGTTGGAAAGGATCTGGAGCCATGAGGAGGGAAAACTCTGCCTCTAGCGGCTCAATCTGCTACAACACTGATCTCCAATAAGGTAACAACTGATGTTACATTAGATAGATAGATAGATAGATAGATAGATAGATAGATAGATAGATAGATAGATAGATAGATAGATAGATAGATAGATAGATAGACAGACAGACAGATCTCAGACGGCTCAATCTGATTCAACACTGATCTCCAATAAGGTAACAATTGATGTTACATTAGATAGATAGATAGATAGATAGATAGATAGATAGATAGATAGATAGATAGATAGATAGATAGACAGATAGATAGATAGATAGATAGATAGATAGATAGATAGATAGATAGATAGATAGATAGATAGATAGATAGATAGATAGATACATACATACAGACAGATTGATTTCTTCATCAGGGAATTGTGGGTGTGGAAAAGTGTTGCGTTGGCCGGGAATCGAACCCCGGTCAACTGCTTGAAAGGCAGCTATGCTAAACACTATTTCACGAACGCTGGAAAACACTTAGAGCAACGAGGAGGGAAAACTCTGCCTCTAGCAGCTCAATCTGGTACAACACTGATCTCCAATAAGGTAACAACTGATGTTACATTAGATAGATAGACAGATTTATTCATCAAGGAATTGTGGGTGTGGAAAAGCGCTGCGTTGGCCAGGAAATCGAACCTGGGTCAGCTGTTTGGAAGGCAGCTATGCTAACCACTATACCACCAACGTTGGAAAGGATCTGGAGCCATGAGGAGGGAAAACTCTGCCTCTAGCGGCTCAATCTGCTACAACACTGATCTCCAATAAGGTAACAACTGATGTTACATTAGATAGATAGATAGATAGATAGATAGATAGATAGATAGATAGATAGATAGATAGATAGATAGATAGATAGATAGATAGATAGACAGACAGACAGATCTCAGACGGCTCAATCTGATTCAACACTGATCTCCAATAAGGTAACAATTGATGTTACATTAGATAGATAGATAGATAGATAGATAGATAGATAGATAGATAGATAGATAGATAGATAGATAGATAGATAGATAGATAGATAGACAGACAGACAGATCTCAGATGGCTCAATCTGATACAACACTGATCTCCAATAAGGTAACAATTGATGTTACATTAGATAGATAGATAGATAGATAGATAGATAGATAGATAGATAGATAGATAGATAGATAGATAGATAGATAGATAGATACAGACAGACGGATTTCTTCATCAGGGAATTGTGGGTGTGCAAAAGTGCTGCGTTGGCCGGGAATCGAACCCGGGTCAACTGCTTGGAAGGCAGCTATGCTAAATACTATACCACCAACGCTGGAAAACATCTGGAGCAACGAGGAGGGAAAACTCTGCCTCTAGCGGCTCAATCTGGTACAACACTGATCTCCAATAAGGTAACAACTGATGTTACATTAGATAGATAGATAGATAGATAGATAGATAGATAGATAGATAGATAGATAGATAGATAGATAGATAGATAGATAGATAGATAGATAGATAGACAGATCTCAGACGGCTCAATCTGTTACAACACTGATCTCCAATAAAGTAACGACTGATGTTACAATAGATAGATAGATAGATAGATAGATAGATAGATAGATAGATAGATAGATAGATAGATAGATAGATAGATAGATAGATAGATACATACATACAGACAGATTGATTTCTTCATCAGGGAATTGTGGGTGTGGAAAAGTGTTGCGTTGGCCGGGAATCGAACCCCGGTCAACTGCTTGGAAGGCAGCCATGCTAACCACTATACCACCAATGCTGGAAAGCATCTGGAGCCATGAGGAGGGAAAACTCTGCCTCTAGCGGCTCAATCTGGTACAAGACTGATCTCCAATAAGGTAACAATTGATGTTGCATTAGATAGATAGATAGATAGATAGATAGATAGATAGATAGATAGATAGATAGATAGATAGATAGATAGATAGATAGATAGATAGATAGATAGATAGATAGACAGACAGACAGATCTCAGATGGCTCAATCTGATACAACACTGATCTCCAATAAGGTAACAATTGATGTTACATTAGATAGATAGATAGATAGATAGATAGATAGATAGATAGATAGATAGATAGATAGATAGATAGATAGATAGATAGATAGATAGATAGATAGATACAGACAGACGGATTTCTTCATCAGGGAATTGTGGGTGTGCAAAAGTGCTGCGTTGGCCGGGAATCGAACCCGGGTCAACTGCTTGGAAGGCAGCTATGCTAAACACTATACCACCAACGCTGGAAAACATCTGGAGCAACGAGGAGGGAAAACTCTGCCTCTAGCGGCTCAATCTGGTACAACACTGATCTCCAATAAGGTAACAACTGATGTTACATTAGATAGATAGATAGATAGATAGATAGATAGATAGATAGATAGATAGATAGATAGATAGATAGATAGATAGATAGATAGATAGATAGATAGATAGACAGATCTCAGACGGCTCAATCTGATTCAACACTGATCTCCAATAAGGTAACAACTGATGTTACATTAGATAGATAGATAGATAGATAGATAGATAGATAGATAGATAGATAGATAGATAGATAGATAGATAGATAGATAGATAGACAGACAGACAGATCTCAGACGGCTCAATCTGATTCAACACTGATCTCCAATAAGGTAACAATTGATGTTACATTAGATAGATAGATAGATAGATAGATAGATAGATAGATAGATAGATAGATAGATAGATAGATAGATAGATAGATAGATAGATAGATAGATACAGACAGACGGATTTCTTCATCAGGGAATTGTGGGTGTGCAAAAGTGCTGCGTTGGCCGGGAATCGAACCCGGGTCAACTGCTTGGAAGGCAGCTATGCTAAATACTATACCACCAACGCTGGAAAACATCTGGAGCAACGAGGAGGGAAAACTCTGCCTCTAGCAGCTCAATCTGGTACAACACTGATCTCCAATAAGGTAACAACTGATGTTACATTAGATAGATAGATAGATAGATAGATAGATAGATAGATAGATAGATAGATAGATAGATAGATAGATAGATAGATAGATAGACAGATCTCAGACGGCTCAATCTGTTACAACACTGATCTCCAATAAAGTAACGACTGATGTTACATTAGATAGATAGATAGATAGATAGATAGATAGATAGATAGATAGATAGATAGATAGATAGATAGATAGATAGATAGATAGATAGATAGATAGATAGATACATACATACAGACAGATTGATTTCTTCATCAGGGAATTGTGGGTGTGGAAAAGTGTTGCGTTGGCCGGGAATCGAACCCCGGTCAACTGCTTGGAAGGCAGGTAGGCTAACCACTATACCACCAACGCTGGAAAGCATCTGGAGCCATGAGGAGGGAAAACTCTGCCTCTAGCGGCTCAATCTGGTACAAGACTGATCTCCAATAAGGTAACAATTGATGTTGCATTAGATAGATAGATAGATAGATAGATAGATAGATAGATAGATAGATAGATAGATAGATAGATAGATAGATAGATAGATAGATAGATAGATAGACAGACAGACAGATCTGAGATGGCTCAATCTGATACAACACTGATCTCCAATAAGGTAACAATTGATGTTACATTAGATAGATAGATAGATAGATAGATAGATAGATAGATAGATAGATAGATAGATAGATAGATAGATAGATAGATAGATAGATAGATAGATAGACAGATCTCAGACGGCTCAATCTGTTACAACACTGATCTCCAATAAAGTAACAACTGATGTTACATTAGATAGATAGATAGATAGATAGATAGATAGATAGATAGATAGATAGATAGATAGATAGATAGATAGATAGATAGATAGATAGATACATACAGACAGATTGATTTCTTCATCAGGGAATTGTGGGTGTGGAAAAGTGTTGCGTTGGCCGGGAATCGAACCCCGGTCAACTGCTTGGAAGGCAGCCATGCTAACCACTATACCACCAATGCTGGAAAGCATCTGGAGCCATGAGGAGGGAAAACTCTGCCTCTAGCGGCTCAATCTGGTACAAGACTGATCTCCAATAAGGTAACAATTGATGTTGCATTAGATAGATAGATAGATAGATAGATAGATAGATAGATAGATAGATAGATAGATAGATAGATAGATAGATAGATAGATAGATAGATAGATAGATAGACAGACAGACAGATCTCAGATGGCTCAATCTGATACAACACTGATCTCCAATAAGGTAACAATTGATGTTACATTAGATAGATAGATAGATAGATAGATAGATAGATAGATAGATAGATAGATAGATAGATAGATAGATAGATAGATAGATAGATAGATAGATAGATAGATAGATACAGACAGACGGATTTCTTCATCAGGGAATTGTGGGTGTGCAAAAGTGCTGCGTTGGCCGGGAATCGAACCCGGGTCAACTGCTTGGAAGGCAGCTATGCTAAACACTATACCACCAACGCTGGAAAACATCTGGAGCAACGAGGAGGGAAAACTCTGCCTCTAGCGGCTCAATCTGGTACAACACTGATCTGCAATAAGGTAACAACTGATGTTACATTAGATAGATAGATAGATAGATAGATAGATAGATAGATAGATAGATAGATAGATAGATAGATAGATAGATAGATAGATAGATAGATAGATAGATAGACAGATCTCAGACGGCTCAATCTGATTCAACACTGATCTCCAATAAGGTAACAACTGATGTTACATTAGATAGATAGATAGATAGATAGATAGATAGATAGATAGATAGATAGATAGATAGATAGATAGATAGATAGATAGATAGATAGATAGACAGACAGACAGATCTCAGACGGCTCAATCTGATTCAACACTGATCTCCAATAAGGTAAGAATTGATGTTACATTAGATAGATAGATAGATAGATAGATAGATAGATAGATAGATAGATAGATAGATAGATAGATAGATAGATAGATAGATAGATAGATAGATAGATAGATAGATACAGACAGACGGATTTCTTCATCAGGGAATTGTGGGTGTGCAAAAGTGCTGCGTTGGCCGGGAATCGAACCCGGGTCAACTGCTTGGAAGGCAGCTATGCTAAATACTATACCACCAATGCTGGAAAACATCTGGAGCAACGAGGAGGGAAAACTCTGCCTCTAGCAGCTCAATCTGGTACAACACTGATCTCCAATAAGGTAACAACTGATGTTACATTAGATAGATAGATAGATAGATAGATAGATAGATAGATAGATAGATAGATAGATAGATAGATAGATAGATAGATAGATAGATAGATAGATAGACAGATCTCAGACGGCTCAATCTGTTACAACACTGATCTCCAATAAAGTAACGACTGATGTTACATTAGATAGATAGATAGATAGATAGATAGATAGATAGATAGATAGATAGATAGATAGATAGATAGATAGATAGATAGATAGATAGATAGATAGATACATACAGACAGATTGATTTCTTCATCAGGGAATTGTGGGTGTGGAAAAGTGTTGCGTTGGCCGGGAATCGAACCCCGGTCAACTGCTTGGAAGGCAGGTAGGCTAACCACTATACCACCAACGCTGGAAAGCATCTGGAGCCATGAGGAGGGAAAACTCTGCCTCTAGCGGCTCAATCTGGTACAAGACTGATCTCCAATAAGGTAACAATTGATGTTGCAGTAGATAGATAGATAGATAGATAGATAGATAGATAGATAGATAGATAGATAGATAGATAGATAGATAGATAGATAGATAGATAGATAGATAGATAGATAGATAGACAGACAGACAGATCTCAGATGGCTCAATCTGATACAACACTGATCTCCAATAAGGTAATAATTGATGTTACATTAGATAGATAGATAGATAGATAGATAGATAGATAGATAGATAGATAGATAGATAGATACAGACAGATTGATTTCTTCATCAGGGAATTGTGGGTGTGGAAAAGTCTTGCGTTGGCCGGGAATCGAACCCCGGTCAACTGCTTGAAAGGCAGCTATGCTAAACACTATATCACCAACGCTGGAAAACATTTAGAGCAACGAGGAGGGAAAACTCTGCCTCTAGCAGCTCAATCTGGTACAACACTGATCTCCAATAAGGTAACAACTGATGTTACATTAGATAGATAGACAGATTTATTCATCAAGAAATTGTGGGTGTGGAAAAGCGCTGCGTTGGCCAGGAAATCGAACCTGGGTCAGCTGTTTGGAAGGCAGCTATGCTAACCACTATACCACCAACGTTGGAAAGGATCTGGAGCCATGAGGAGGGAAAACTCTGCCTCTAGCGGCTCAATCTGCTACAACACTGATCTCCAATAAGGTAACAACTGATGTTACATTAGATAGATAGATAGATAGATAGATAGATAGATAGATAGATAGATAGATAGATAGATAGATAGATAGATAGATAGATAGATAGATAGACAGACAGACAGATCTCAGACGGCTCAATCTGATTCAACACTGATCTCCAATAAGGTAACAATTGATGTTACATTAGATAGATAGATAGATAGATAGATAGATAGATAGATAGATAGATAGATAGATAGATAGATAGATAGATAGATAGATAGACAGATAGATAGATAGGTAGATAGATAGATAGATAGATAGATAGATAGATAGATAGATAGATAGATAGATAGATAGATAGATAGATAGATAGATACATACAGACAGATTGATTTCTTCATCAGGGAATTGTGGGTGTGGAAAAGTGTTGCGTTGGCCGGGAATCGAACCCCGGTCAACTGCTTGAAAGGCAGCTATGCTAAACACTATTCCACGAACGCTGGAAAACACTTAGAGCAACGAGGAGGGAAAACTCTGCCTCTAGCAGCTCAATCTGGTACAACACTGATCTCCAATAAGGTAACAACTGATGTTACATTAGATAGATAGACAGATTTATTCATCAAGGAATTGTGGGTGTGGAAAAGCGCTGCGTTGGCCAGGAAATCGAACCTGGGTCAGCTGTTTGGAAGGCAGCTATGCTAACCACTATACCACCAACGTTGGAAAGGATCTGGAGCCATGAGGAGGGAAAACTCTGCCTCTAGCGGCTCAATCTGCTACAACACTGATCTCCAATAAGGTAACAATTGATGTTACATTAGATAGATAGATAGATAGATAGATAGATAGATAGATAGATAGATAGATAGATAGATAGATAGATAGATAGATAGATAGATAGATAGATAGACAGACAGACAGATTTCAGACGGCTCAATCTGATTCAACACTGATCTCCAATAAGGTAACAATTGATGTTACATTAGATAGATAGATAGATAGATAGATAGATAGATAGATAGATAGATAGATAGATAGATAGATAGATAGATAGATAGATAGATAGATAGATAGACAGATCTCAGACGGCTCAATCTGTTACAACACTGATCTCCAATAAAGTAACGACTGATGTTACATTAGATAGATAGATAGATAGATAGATAGATAGATAGATAGATAGATAGATAGATAGATAGATAGATAGATAGATAGATAGATAGATAGATAGATAGATACATACAGACAGATTGATTTCTTCATCAGGGAATTGTGGGTGTGGAAAAGTGTTGCGTTGGCCGGGAATCGAACCCCGGTCAACTGCTTGGAAGGCAGGTAGGCTAACCACTATACCACCAACGCTGGAAAGCATCTGGAGCCATGAGGAGGGAAAACTCTGCCTCTAGCGGCTCAATCTGGTACAAGACTGATCTCCAATAAGGTAACAATTGATGTTGCATTAGATAGATAGATAGATAGATAGATAGATAGATAGATAGATAGATAGACAGACAGACAGATCTCAGATGGCTCAATCTGATACAACACTGATCTCCAATAAGGTAACAATTGATGTTACATTAGATAGATAGATAGATAGATAGATAGATAGATAGATAGATAGATAGATAGATAGATAGATAGATAGATAGATAGATAGATACAGACAGATTGATTTCTTCATCAGGGAATTGTGGGTGTGGAAAAGTCTTGCGTTGGCCGGGAATCGAACCCCGGTCAACTGCTTGAAAGGCAGCTATGCTAAACACTATATCACCAACGCTGGAAAACATTTAGAGCAACGAGGAGGGAAAACTCTGCCTCTAGCAGCTCAATCTGGTACAACACTGATCTCCAATAAGGTAACAACTGATGTTACATTAGATAGATAGACAGATTTATTCATCAAGAAATTGTGGGTGTGGAAAAGCGCTGCGTTGGCCAGGAAATCGAACCTGGGTCAGCTGTTTGGAAGGCAGCTATGCTAACCACTATACCACCAACGTTGGAAAGGATCTGGAGCCATGAGGAGGGAAAACTCTGCCTCTAGCGGCTCAATCTGCTACAACACTGATCTCCAATAAGGTAACAACTGATGTTACATTAGATAGATAGATAGATAGATAGATAGATAGATAGATAGATAGATAGATAGATAGATAGATAGATAGATAGATAGATAGATAGATAGACAGACAGACAGATCTCAGACGGCTCAATCTGATTCAACACTGATCTCCAATAAGGTAACAATTGATGTTACATTAGATAGATAGATAGATAGATAGATAGATAGATAGATAGATAGATAGATAGATAGATAGATAGATAGATAGATAGATAGATAGACAGATAGATAGATAGGTAGATAGATAGATAGATAGATAGATAGATAGATAGATAGATAGATAGATAGATAGATAGATAGATAGATACATACATACAGACAGATTGATTTCTTCATCAGGGAATTGTGGGTGTGGAAAAGTGTTGCGTTGGCCGGGAATCGAACCCCGGTCAACTGCTTGAAAGGCAGCTATGCTAAACACTATTCCACGAACGCTGGAAAACACTTAGAGCAACGAGGAGGGAAAACTCTGCCTCTAGCAGCTCAATCTGGTACAACACTGATCTCCAATAAGGTAACAACTGATGTTACATTAGATAGATAGACAGATTTATTCATCAAGGAATTGTGGGTGTGGAAAAGCGCTGCGTTGGCCAGGAAATCGAACCTGGGTCAGCTGTTTGGAAGGCAGCTATGCTAACCACTATACCACCAACGTTGGAAAGGATCTGGAGCCATGAGGAGGGAAAACTCTGCCTCTAGCGGCTCAATCTGCTACAACACTGATCTCCAATAAGGTAACAACTGCTGTTACATTAGATAGATAGATAGATAGATAGATAGATAGATAGATAGATAGATAGATAGATAGATAGATAGATAGATAGATAGATAGATAGATAGATAGATAGACAGACAGACAGATCTCAGACGGCTCAATCTGATTCAACACTGATCTCCAATAAGGTAACAATTGATGTTACATTAGATAGATAGATAGATAGATAGATAGATAGATAGATAGATAGATAGATAGATAGATAGATAGATAGATAGATAGATAGATAGATAGACAGACAGACAGATCTCAGATGGCCCAATCTGATACAACACTGATCTCCAATAAGGTAACAATTGATGTTACATTAGATAGATAGATAGATAGATAGATAGATAGATAGATAGATAGATAGATAGATAGATAGATAGATAGATAGATAGATAGATAGATAGATAGATAGATAGATACAGACAGACGGATTTCTTCATCAGGGAATTGTGGGTGTGCAAAAGTGCTGCGTTGGCCGGGAATCGAACCCGGGTCAACTGCTTGGAAGGCAGCTATGCTAAATACTATACCACCAACGCTGGAAAACATCTGGAGCAACGAGGAGGGAAAACTCTGCCTCTAGCAGCTCAATCTGGTACAACACTGATCTCCAATAAGGTAACAACTGATGTTACATTAGATAGATAGATAGATAGATAGATAGATAGATAGATAGATAGATAGATAGATAGATAGATAGATAGATAGATAGATAGATAGATAGACAGATCTCAGACGGCTCAATCTGTTACAACACTGATCTCCAATAAAGTAACGACTGATGTTACATTAGATAGATAGATAGATAGATAGATAGATAGATAGATAGATAGATAGATAGATAGATAGATAGATAGATAGATAGATACATACAGACAGATTGATTTCTTCATCAGGGAGTTGTGGGTGTGGAAAAGTGTTGCGTTGGCCGGGAATCGAACCCCGGTCAACTGCTTGAAAGGCAGCTATGCTAAACACTATTCCACGAACGCTGGAAAACACTTAGAGCAACGAGGAGGGAAAACTCTGCCTCTAGCAGCTCAATCTGGTACAACACTGATCTCCAATAAGGTAACAACTGATGTTACATTAGATAGATAGATAGATAGATAGATAGATAGATAGATAGATAGATAGATAGATAGATAGATAGATAGATAGATAGATAGATAGATAGATACAGAAAAGACGGATTTCTTCATCAGGGAATTGTGGGTGTGCAAAAGTGCTGCGTTGGCCGGGAATCGAACCCGGGTCAACTGCTTGGAAGGCAGCTATGCTAAACACTATACCACCAACGCTGGAAAACATCTGGAGCAACGAGGAGGGAAAACTCTGCCTCTAGAGGCTCAATCTGGTACAACACTGATCTCCAATAAGGTAACAACTGATGTTACATTAGGTAGATAGATAGATAGATAGATAGATAGATAGATAGATAGATAGATAGATAGATAGATAGATAGATAGATAGATAGATAGACAGATCTCAGACGGCTCAATCTGATACAACACTGATCTCCAATAAGGTAACAATTGATGTTACATTAGATAGATAGATAGATAGATAGATAGATAGATAGATAGATAGATAGATAGATAGATAGATAGATAGATAGATAGATACATACATACAGACAGATTGATTTCTTCATCAGGGAATTGTGGTTGTGGAAAAGTGTTGCGTTGGCCGGGAATCGAACCCCGGTCAACTGCTTGAAAGGCAGCTATGCTAAACACTATTCCACGAACGCTGGAAAGCACTTAGAGCAACGAGGAGGGAAAACTCTGCCTCTAGCAGCTCAATCTGGTACAACACTGATCTCCAATAAGGTAACAACTGATGTTACATTAGATAGATAGACAGATTTATTCATCAAGGAATTGTGGGTGTGGAAAAGCGCTGCGTTGGCCAGGAAATCGAACCTGGGTCAGCTGTTTGGAAGGCAGCTATGCTAACCACTATACCACCAACGTTGGAAAGGATCTGGAGCCATGAGGAGGGAAAACTCTGCCTCTAGCGGCTCAATCTGCTACAACACTGATCTCCAATAAGGTAACAACTGCTGTTACATTAGATAGATAGATAGATAGATAGATAGATAGATAGATAGATAGATAGATAGATAGATAGATAGATAGATAGATAGATAGATAGATAGATAGATAGATAGACAGACAGACAGATCTCAGACGGCTCAATCTGATTCAACACTGATCTCCAATAAGGTAACAATTGATGTTACATTAGATAGATAGATAGATAGATAGATAGATAGATAGATAGATAGATAGATAGATAGATAGATAGATAGATAGATAGACAGATAGATAGATAGGTAGATAGATAGATAGATAGATAGATAGATAGATAGATAGATAGATAGATAGATAGATAGATAGATAGATAGATAGATACATACATACAGACAGATTGATTTCTTCATCAGGGAATTGTGGGTGTGGAAAAGTGTTGCGTTGGCCGGGAATCGAACCCCGGTCAACTGCTTGAAAGGCAGCTATGCTAAACACTATTCCACGAACGCTGGAAAACACTTAGAGCAACGAGGAGGGAAAACTCTGCCTCTAGCAGCTCAATCTGGTACAACACTGATCTCCAATAAGGTAACAACTGATGTTACATTAGATAGATAGACAGATTTATTCATCAAGGAATTGTGGGTGTGGAAAAGCGCTGCGTTGGCCAGGAAATCGAACCTGGGTCAGCTGTTTGGAAGGCAGCTATGCTAACCACTATACCACCAACGTTGGAAAGGATCTGGAGCCATGAGGAGGGAAAACTCTGCCTCTAGCGGCTCAATCTGCTACAACACTGATCTCCAATAAGGTAACAACTGCTGTTACATTAGATAGATAGATAGATAGATAGATAGATAGATAGATAGATAGATAGATAGATAGATAGATAGATAGATAGATAGATAGATAGACAGACAGACAGATCTCAGACGGCTCAATCTGATTCAACACTGATCTCCAATAAGGTAACAATTGATGTTACATTAGATAGATAGATAGATAGATAGATAGATAGATAGATAGATAGATAGATAGATAGATAGATAGATAGACAGACAGACAGATCTCAGATGGCCCAATCTGATACAACACTGATCTCCAATAAGGTAACAATTGATGTTACATTAGATAGATAGATAGATAGATAGACAGACAGACAGATAGATAGATAGATAGATAGATAGATAGATAGATAGATAGATAGATAGATAGATAGATAGATAGATACAGACAGACGGATTTCTTCATCAGGGAATTGTGGGTGTGCAAAAGTGCTGCGTTGGCCGGGAATCGAACCCGGGTCAACTGCTTGGAAGGCAGCTATGCTAAATACTATACCACCAACGCTGGAAAACATCTGGAGCAACGAGGAGGGAAAACTCTGCCTCTAGCAGCTCAATCTGGTACAACACTGATCTCCAATAAGGTAACAACTGATGTTACATTAGATAGATAGATAGATAGATAGATAGATAGATAGATAGATAGATAGATAGATAGATAGATAGATAGATAGATAGATAGATAGATAGATAGATAGATAGACAGATCTCAGACGGCTCAATCTGTTACAACACTGATCTCCAATAAAGTAACGACTGATGTTACATTAGATAGATAGATAGATAGATAGATAGATAGATAGATAGATAGATAGATAGATAGATAGATAGATAGATAGATAGATAGATAGATAGATAGATACATACAGACAGATTGATTTCTTCATCAGGGAGTTGTGGGTGTGGAAAAGTGTTGCGTTGGCCGGGAATCGAACCCCGGTCAACTGCTTGAAAGGCAGCTATGCTAAACACTATTCCACGAACGCTGGAAAACACTTAGAGCAACGAGGAGGGAAAACTCTGCCTCTAGCAGCTCAATCTGGTACAACACTGATCTCCAATAAGGTAACAACTGATGTTACATTAGATAGATAGATAGATAGATAGATAGATAGATAGATAGATAGATAGATAGATAGATAGATAGATAGATAGATAGATAGATAGATACAGAAAAGACGGATTTCTTCATCAGGGAATTGTGGGTGTGCAAAAGTGCTGCGTTGGCCGGGAATCGAACCCGGGTCAACTGCTTGGAAGGCAGCTATGCTAAACACTATACCACCAACGCTGGAAAACATCTGGAGCAACGAGGAGGGAAAACTCTGCCTCTAGAGGCTCAATCTGGTACAACACTGATCTCCAATAAGGTAACAACTGATGTTACATTAGGTAGATAGATAGATAGATAGATAGATAGATAGATAGATAGATAGATAGATAGATAGATAGATAGATAGATAGATAGATAGATAGATAGACAGATCTCAGACGGCTCAATCTGATACAACACTGATCTCCAATAAGGTAACAATTGATGTTACATTAGATAGATAGATAGATAGATAGATAGATAGATAGATAGATAGATAGATAGATAGATAGATAGATAGATAGATACATACATACAGACAGATTGATTTCTTCATCAGGGAATTGTGGGTGTGGAAAAGTGTTGCGTTGGCCGGGAATCGAACCCCGGTCAACTGCTTGAAAGGCAGCTATGCTAAACACTATTCCACGAACGCTGGAAAACACTTAGAGCAACGAGGAGGGAAAACTCTGCCTCTAGCAGCTCAATCTGGTACAACACTGATCTCCAATAAGGTAACAACTGATGTTACATTAGATAGATAGACAGATTTATTCATCAAGGAATTGTGGGTGTGGAAAAGCGCTGCGTTGGCCAGGAAATCGAACCTGGGTCAGCTGTTTGGAAGGCAGCTATGCTAACCACTATACCACCAACGTTGGAAAGGATCTGGAGCCATGAGGAGGGAAAACTCTGCCTCTAGCGGCTCAATCTGCTACAACACTGATCTCCAATAAGGTAACAACTGCTGTTACATTAGATAGATAGATAGATAGATAGATAGATAGATAGATAGATAGATAGATAGATAGATAGATAGATAGATAGACAGACAGACAGATCTCAGACGGCTCAATCTGATTCAACACTGATCTCCAATAAGGTAACAATTGATGTTACATTAGATAGATAGATAGATAGATAGATAGATAGATAGATAGATAGATAGATAGATAGATAGATAGATAGATAGATAGATAGATAGATAGATAGATAGATAGATACAGACAGACGGATTTCTTCATCAGGGAATTGTGGGTGTGCAAAAGTGCTGCGTTGGCCGGGAATCGAACCCGGGTCAACTGCTTGGAAGGCAGCTATGCTAAATACTATACCACCAACGCTGGAAAACATCTGGAGCAACGAGGAGGGAAAACTCTGCCTCTAGCAGCTCAATCTGGTACAACACTGATCTCCAATAAGGTAACAACTGATGTTACATTAGATAGATAGATAGATAGATAGATAGATAGATAGATAGATAGATAGATAGATAGATAGATAGATAGATAGATAGATAGATAGATAGACAGATCTCAGACGGCTCAATCTGTTACAACACTGATCTCCAATAAAGTAACGACTGATGTTACATTAGATAGATAGATAGATAGATAGATAGATAGATAGATAGATAGATAGATAGATAGATAGATAGATAGATAGATAGATACATACATACAGACAGATTGATTTCTTCATCAGGGAATTGTGGGTGTGGAAAAGTGTTGCGTTGGCCGGGAATCGAACCCCGGTCAACTGCTTGAAAGGCAGCTATGCTAAACACTATTCCACGAACGCTGGAAAACACTTAGAGCAACGAGGAGGGAAAACTCTGCCTCTAGCAGCTCAATCTGGTACAACACTGATCTCCAATAAGGTAACAACTGATGTTACATTAGATAGATAGATAGATAGATAGATAGATAGATAGATAGATAGATAGATAGATAGATAGATAGATACATACAGACAGACGGATTTCTTCATCAGGGAATTGTGGGTGTGCAAAAGTGCTGCGTTGGCCGGGAATCGAACCCGGGTCAACTGCTTGGAAGGCAGCTATGCTAAACACTATACCACCAACGCTGGAAAACATCTGGAGCAACGAGGAGGGAAAACTCTGCCTCTAGCGGCTCAATCTGGTACAACAATGATCTCCAATAAGGTAACAACTGATGTTACATTAGATAGATCGATAGATAGATAGATAGATAGATAGATAGATAGATAGATAGATAGATAGATAGATAGATAGATAGATAGATAGATAGATAGATAGACAGATCTCAGATGGCTCATTCTGTTACAACACTGATCTCCAATAAAGTAACGACTGATGTTACATTAGATAGATAGATAGATAGATAGATAGATAGATAGATAGATAGATAGATAGATAGATAGATAGATAGATAGATAGATAGATAGATAGATCTCAGACGGCTCAATCTGATTCAACACTGATCTCCAATAAGGTAACATTTGATGTTACATTAGATAGATAGATAGATAGATAGATAGATAGATAGATAGATAGATAGATAGATAGATAGATAGATAGATAGATAGATAGATAGATAGATAGATAGATAGACAGACAGACAGATCTCAGATGGCCCAATCTGATACAACACTGATCTCCAATAAGGTAACAATTGATGTTACATTAGATAGATAGATAGATAGATAGATAGATAGATAGATAGATAGATAGATAGATAGATAGATAGATAGATAGATAGATAGATAGATAGATAGATAGATAGATAGATACAGACAGACGGATTTCTTCATCAGGGAATTGTGGGTGTGCAAAAGTGCTGCGTTGGCCGGGAATCGAACCCGGGTCAACTGCTTGGAAGGCAGCTATGCTAAATACTATACCACCAACGCTGGAAAACATCTGGAGCAACGAGGAGGGAAAACTCTGCCTCTAGCAGCTCAATCTGGTACAACACTGATCTCCAATAAGGTAACAACTGATGTTACATTAGATAGATCGATAGATAGATAGATAGATAGATAGATAGATAGATAGATAGATAGATAGATAGATAGATAGATAGATAGATAGATAGATAGATAGATAGATAGATAGATAGACAGATCTCAGACGGCTCAATCTGTTACAACACTGATCTCCAATAAAGTAACGACTGATGTTACATTAGATAGATAGATAGATAGATAGATAGATAGATAGATAGATAGATAGATAGATAGATAGATACAGACAGACGGATTTCTTCATCAGGGAATTGTGGGTGTGCAAAAGTGCTGCGTTGGCCGGGAATCGAACCCGGGTCAACTGCTTGGAAGGCAGCTATGCTAAATACTATACCACCAACGCTGGAAAACATCTGGAGCAACGAGGAGGGAAAACTCTGCCTCTAGCAGCTCAATCTGGTACAACACTGATCTCCAATAAGGTAACAACTGATGTTACATTAGATAGATAGATAGATAGATAGATAGATAGATAGATAGATAGATAGATAGATAGATAGATAGATAGATAGATAGATAGATAGATAGACAGATCTCAGACGGCTCAATCTGTTACAACACTGATCTCCAATAAAGTAACGACTGATGTTACATTAGATAGATAGATAGATAGATAGATAGATAGATAGATAGATAGATAGATAGATAGATAGATAGATAGATAGATAGATAGATACATACATACAGACAGATTGATTTCTTCATCAGGGAATTGTGGGTGTGGAAAAGTGTTGCGTTGGCCGGGAATCGAACCCCGGTCAACT
>NC_051227.1:3698360-3710860 GCF_015220715.1 Pygocentrus nattereri | reverse complement strand
TAGATAGATAGATAGATAGATAGATAGATAGATACATACATACAGACAGATTGATTTCTTCATCAGGGAATTGTGGGTGTGGAAAAGTGTTGCGTTGGCCGGGAATCGAACCCCGGTCAACTGCTTGAAAGGCAGCTATGCTAAACACTATTCCACGAACGCTGGAAAACACTTAGAGCAACGAGGAGGGAAAACTCTGCCTCTAGCAGCTCAATCTGGTACAACACTGATCTCCAATAAGGTAACAACTGATGTTACATTAGATAGATAGATAGATAGATAGATAGATAGATAGATAGATAGATAGATAGATAGATAGATAGATAGATAGATAGATAGATAGATAGATAGATAGATAGATAGATAGACAGATCTCAGACGGCTCAATCTGATACAACACTGATCTCCAATAAGGTAACAATTGATGTTACATTAGATAGATAGATAGATAGATAGATAGATAGATAGATAGATAGATAGATAGATAGATAGATAGATACAGACAGATTGATTTCTTCATCAGGGAATTGTGGGTGTGGAAAAGTCTTGCGTTGGCCGGGAATCGAACCCCGGTCAACTGCTTGAAAGGCAGCTATGCTAAACACTATATCACCAACGCTGGAAAACATTTAGAGCAACGAGGAGGGAAAACTCTGCCTCTAGCAGCTCAATCTGGTACAACACTGATCTCCAATAAGGTAACAACTGATGTTACATTAGATAGATAGACAGATTTATTCATCAAGGAATTGTGGGTGTGGAAAAGCGCTGCGTTGGCCAGGAAATCGAACCTGGGTCAGCTGTTTGGAAGGCAGCTATGCTAACCACTATACCACCAACGTTGGAAAGGATCTGGAGCCATGAGGAGGGAAAACTCTGCCTCTAGCGGCTCAATCTGCTACAACACTGATCTCCAATAAGGTAACAACTGATGTTACATTAGGTAGATAGATAGATAGATAGATAGATAGATAGATAGATAGATAGATAGATAGATAGATAGATAGATAGATAGATAGATAGATAGATAGACAGACAGACAGATCTCAGACGGCTCAATCTGATTCAACACTGATCTCCAATAAGGTAACAATTGATGTTACATTAGATAGATAGATAGATAGATAGATAGATAGATAGATAGATAGATAGATAGATAGATAGATAGATAGATAGATAGATAGATAGATAGATAGATAGATAGATAGACAGACAGACAGATCTCAGATGGCTCAATCTGATACAACACTGATCTCCAATAAGGTAACAATTGATGTTACATTAGATAGATAGATAGATAGATAGATAGATAGATAGATAGATAGATAGATAGATAGATAGATAGATAGATAGATAGATAGATAGATAGATAGATAGATAGACAGATCTCAGATGGCTCAATCTGTTACAACACTGATCTCCAATAAAGTAACGACTGATGTTACATTAGATAGATAGATAGATAGATAGATAGATAGATAGATAGATAGATAGATAGATAGATAGATAGATAGATAGATAGATAGATAGATAGATAGATAGATAGATAGACAGACAGACAGATCTCAGACGGCTCAATCTGATTCAACACTGATCTCCAATAAGGTAACAATTGATGTTACATTAGATAGATAGATAGATAGATAGATAGATAGATAGATAGATAGATAGATAGATAGATAGATAGATAGATAGATAGATAGATAGATAGATAGACAGACAGACAGATCTCAGATGGCTCAATCTGATACAACACTGATCTCCAATAAGGTAACAATTGATGTTACATTAGATAGATAGATAGATAGATAGATAGATAGATAGATAGATAGATAGATAGATAGATAGATAGATAGATAGATAGATAGATAGATAGATAGATAGATAGATAGATACAGACAGACGGATTTCTTCATCAGGGAATTGTGGGTGTGCAAAAGTGCTGCGTTGGCCGGGAATCGAACCCGTGTCAACTGCTTGGAAGGCAGCTATGCTAAACACTATACCACCAACGCTGGAAAACATCTGGAGCAACGAGGAGGGAAAACTCTGCCTCTAGCGGCTCAATCTGGTACAACACTGATCTCCAATAAGGTAACAACTGATGTTACATTAGATAGATAGATAGATAGATAGATAGATAGATAGATAGATAGATAGATAGATAGATAGATAGATAGATAGATAGATAGATAGATAGATAGAAAGATAGACAGATCTCAGATGGCTCAATCTGTTACAACACTGATCTCCAATAAAGTAACGACTGATGTTACATTAGATAGATAGATAGATAGATAGATAGATAGATAGATAGATAGATAGATAGATAGATAGATAGATAGACAGATCTCAGACGGCTCAATCTGATTCAACACTGATCTCCAATAAGGTAACAACTGATGTTACATTAGATAGATAGATAGATAGATAGATAGATAGATAGATAGATAGATAGATAGATAGATAGATAGATAGATAGATAGATAGACAGATAGATAGATAGATAGATAGATAGATAGATAGATAGATAGATAGATAGATAGATAGACAGACAGACAGATCTCAGACGGCTCAATCTGATACAACACTGATCTCCAATAAGGTAACAATTGATGTTACATTAGATAGATAGATAGATAGATAGATAGATAGATAGATAGATAGATAGATAGATAGATAGATAGATAGATAGATAGATAGATAGATAGATAGATAGATAGATAGATTTCTTCATCAGGGAATTGTGGGTGTGGAAAAGTCTTGCGTTGGCCGGGAATCGAACCCCGGTCAACTGCTTGAAAGGCAGCTATGCTAAACACTATATCACCAACGCTGGAAAACATTTAGAGCAACGAGGAGGGAAAACTCTGCCTCTAGCAGCTCAATCTGGTACAACACTGACCTCCAATAAGGTAACAACTGATGTTACATTAGATAGATAGACAGATTTATTCATCAAGGAATTGTGGGTGTGGAAAAGCGCTGCGTTGGCCAGGAAATCGAACCTGGGTCAGCTGTTTGGAAGGCAGCTATGCTAACCACTATACCACCAACGTTGGAAAGGATCTGGAGCCATGAGGAGGGAAAACTCTGCCTCTAGCGGCTCAATCTGCTACAACACTGATCTCCAATAAGGTAACAACTGATGTTACATTAGATAGATAGATAGATAGATAGATAGATAGATAGATAGATAGATAGATAGATAGATAGATAGATAGACAGACAGACAGATCTCAGACGGCTCAATCTGATTCAACACTGATCTCCAATAAGGTAACAATTGATGTTACATTAGATAGATAGATAGATAGATAGATAGATAGATAGATAGATAGATAGATAGATAGATAGATAGATAGATAGATAGATAGATAGACAGACAGACAGATCTCAGATGGCTCAATCTGATACAACACTGATCTCCAATAAGGTAACAATTGATGTTACATTAGATAGATAGATAGATAGATAGATAGATAGATAGATAGATAGATAGATAGATAGATAGATAGATAGATAGATAGATAGATAGACAGATCTCAGATGGCTCAATCTGTTACAACACTGATCTCCAATAAAGTAACGACTGATGTTACATTAGATAGATAGATAGATAGATAGATAGATAGATAGATAGATAGATAGATAGATAGATAGATAGATAGATAGATAGATAGATAGATAGATAGATAGATAGACAGACAGATCTCAGACGGCTCAATCTGATTCAACACTGATCTCCAATAAGGTAACAATTGATGTTACATTAGATAGATAGATAGATAGATAGATAGATAGATAGATAGATAGATAGATAGATAGATAGATAGATAGATAGATAGATAGATAGATAGATAGATAGATAGATAGATAGACAGACAGACAGACAGATCTCAGATGGCTCAATCTGATACAACACTGATCTCCAATACGGTAACAATTGATGTTACATTAGATAGATAGATAGATAGATAGATAGATAGATAGATAGATAGATAGATAGATAGATAGATAGATAGATAGATAGATAGATAGATAGATAGATAGATAGATAGATAGATAGATAGACAGACAGACAGATCTCAGACGGCTCAATCTGATTCAACACTGATCTCCAATAAGGTAACAATTGATGTTACATTAGATAGATAGATAGATAGATAGATAGATAGATAGATAGATAGATAGATAGATAGATAGATAGATAGATAGATAGATAGATAGATAGATAGATAGACAGATAGATAGATAGATAGACAGACAGACAGACAGATCTCAGATGGCTCAATCTGATACAACACTGATCTCCAATACGGTAACAATTGATGTTACATTAGATAGATAGATAGATAGATAGATAGATAGATAGATAGATAGATAGATAGATAGATAGATAGATAGATAGATAGATAGATAGATAGATAGATACAGACAGACGGATTTCTTCATCAGGGAATTGTGGGTGTGCAAAAGTGCTGCGTTGGCCGGGAATCGAACCCGGGTCAACTGCTTGGAAGGCAGCTATGCTAAACACTATACCACCAATGCTGGAAAACATCTGGAGCAACGAGGAGGGAAAACTCTGCCTCTAGCGGCTCAATCTGGTACAACACTGATCTCCAATAAGGTAACAACTGATGTTACATTAGATAGATAGATAGATAGATAGATAGATAGATAGATAGATAGATAGATAGATAGATAGATAGATAGATAGATAGACAGACAGACAGATCTCAGACGGCTCAATCTGATTCAACACTGATCTCCAATAAGGTAACAATTGATGTTACATTAGATAGATAGATAGATAGATAGATAGATAGATAGATAGATAGATAGATAGATAGATAGATAGATAGATAGATAGATAGATAGATAGATAGATAGATAGACAGACAGACAGACAGACAGATCTCAGATGGCTCAATCTGATACAACACTGATCTCCAATACGGTAACAATTGATGTTACATTAGATAGATAGATAGATAGATAGATAGATAGATAGATAGATAGATAGATAGATAGATAGATAGATAGATAGATAGATAGATAGATAGATAGATAGATAGACAGATCTCAGATGGCTCAATCTGTTACAACACTGATCTCCAATAAAGTAACGACTGATGTTACATTAGATAGATAGATAGATAGATAGATAGATAGATAGATAGATAGATAGATAGATAGATAGATAGATAGATAGATAGATAGATAGATAGATAGATAGATAGATAGATAGATAGATAGATAGATAGACAGACAGACAGATCTCAGACGGCTCAATCTGATTCAACACTGATCTCCAATAAGGTAACAATTGATGTTACATTAGATAGATAGATAGATAGATAGATAGATAGATAGATAGATAGATAGATAGATAGATAGATAGATAGATAGATAGATAGATAGACAGACAGACAGATCTCAGATGGCTCAATCTGATACAACACTGATCTCCAATAAGGTAACAATTGATGTTACATTAGATAGATAGATAGATAGATAGATAGATAGATAGATAGATAGATAGATAGATAGATAGATAGATAGATAGATAGATAGATAGATACAGACAGACGGATTTCTTCATCAGGGAATTGTGGGTGTGCAAAAGTGCTGCGTTGGCCGGGAATCGAACCCGGGTCAACTGCTTGGAAGGCAGCTATGCTAAACACTATACCACCAACGCTGGAAAACATCTGGAGCAACGAGGAGGGAAAACTCTGCCTCTAGCGGCTCAATCTGGTACAACACTGATCTCCAATAAGGTAACAACTGATGTTACATTAGATAGATCGATAGATAGATAGATAGATAGATAGATAGATAGATAGATAGATAGATAGATAGATAGATAGATAGATAGATAGATAGATAGATAGATAGATAGAAAGATAGACAGATCTCAGATGGCTCAATCTGTTACAACACTGATCTCCAATAAAGTAACGACTGATGTTACATTAGATAGATAGATAGATAGATAGATAGATAGATAGATAGATAGATAGATAGATAGATAGATAGATAGATAGATAGATAGATAGATAGATAGATAGATAGATAGACAGATCTCAGACGGCTCAATCTGATTCAACACTGATCTCCAATAAGGTAACAACTGATGTTACATTAGATAGATAGATAGATAGATAGATAGATAGATAGATAGATAGATAGATAGATAGATAGATAGATAGATAGATAGATAGATAGATAGACAGATCTCAGATGGCTCAATCTGTTACAACACTGATCTCCAATAAAGTAACGACTGATGTTACATTAGATAGATAGATAGATAGATAGATAGATAGATAGATAGATAGATAGATAGATAGATAGATAGATAGATAGATAGATAGATAGACAGACAGACAGATCTCAGACGGCTCAATCTGATTCAACACTGATCTCCAATAAGGTAACAATTGATGTTACATTAGATAGATAGATAGATAGATAGATAGATAGATAGATAGATAGATAGATAGATAGATAGATAGATAGATAGATAGATAGATAGATAGATAGATAGATAGATAGATAGACAGACAGACAGACAGATCTCAGATGGCTCAATCTGATACAACACTGATCTCCAATACGGTAACAATTGATGTTACATTAGATAGATAGATAGATAGATAGATAGATAGATAGATAGATAGATAGATAGATAGATAGATAGATAGATAGATAGATAGATAGATAGATAGATAGATAGATAGACAGACAGACAGATCTCAGACGGCTCAATCTGATTCAACACTGATCTCCAATAAGGTAACAATTGATGTTACATTAGATAGATAGATAGATAGATAGATAGATAGATAGATAGATAGATAGATAGATAGATAGACAGATAGATAGATAGATAGACAGACAGACAGACAGATCTCAGATGGCTCAATCTGATACAACACTGATCTCCAATACGGTAACAATTGATGTTACATTAGATAGATAGATAGATAGATAGATAGATAGATAGATAGATAGATAGATAGATAGATAGATAGATAGATAGATAGATAGATAGATAGATAGATAGATACAGACAGACGGATTTCTTCATCAGGGAATTGTGGGTGTGCAAAAGTGCTGCGTTGGCCGGGAATCGAACCCGGGTCAACTGCTTGGAAGGCAGCTATGCTAAACACTATACCACCAATGCTGGAAAACATCTGGAGCAACGAGGAGGGAAAACTCTGCCTCTAGCGGCTCAATCTGGTACAACACTGATCTCCAATAAGGTAACAACTGATGTTACATTAGATAGATAGATAGATAGATAGATAGATAGATAGATAGATAGATAGATAGATAGATAGATAGATAGATAGATAGATAGATAGATAGATAGACAGACAGACAGATCTCAGACGGCTCAATCTGATTCAACACTTATCTCCAATAAGGTAACAATTGATGTTACATTAGATAGATAGATAGATAGATAGATAGATAGATAGATAGATAGATAGATAGATAGATAGATAGATAGATAGATAGATAGATAGACAGACAGACAGACAGATCTCAGATGGCTCAATCTGATACAACACTGATCTCCAATACGGTAACAATTGATGTTACATTAGATAGATAGATAGATAGATAGATAGATAGATAGATAGATAGATAGATAGATAGATAGATAGATAGATAGATAGATAGATAGATAGATAGATAGACAGATCTCAGATGGCTCAATCTGTTACAACACTGATCTCCAATAAAGTAACGACTGATGTTACATTAGATAGATAGATAGATAGATAGATAGATAGATAGATAGATAGATAGATAGATAGATAGATAGATAGATAGATAGATAGATAGATAGATAGATAGATAGATAGACAGACAGACAGATCTCAGACGGCTCAATCTGATTCAACACTGATCTCCAATAAGGTAACAATTGATGTTACATTAGATAGATAGATAGATAGATAGATAGATAGATAGATAGATAGATAGATAGATAGATAGACAGACAGACAGATCTCAGATGGCTCAATCTGATACAACACTGATCTCCAATAAGGTAACAATTGATGTTACATTAGATAGATAGATAGATAGATAGATAGATAGATAGATAGATAGATAGATAGATAGATAGATAGATAGATAGATAGATAGATAGATAGATAGATAGATAGATAGATACAGACAGACGGATTTCTTCATCAGGGAATTGTGGGTGTGCAAAAGTGCTGCGTTGGCCGGGAATCGAACCCGGGTCAACTGCTTGGAAGGCAGCTATGCTAAACACTATACCACCAACGCTGGAAAACATCTGGAGCAACGAGGAGGGAAAACTCTGCCTCTAGCGGCTCAATCTGGTACAACACTGATCTCCAATAAGGTAACAACTGATGTTACATTAGATAGATCGATAGATAGATAGATAGATAGATAGATAGATAGATAGATAGATAGATAGATAGATAGATAGATAGATAGATAGATAGATAGATAGATAGATAGATAGAAAGATAGACAGATCTCAGATGGCTCAATCTGTTACAACACTGATCTCCAATAAAGTAACGACTGATGTTACATTAGATAGATAGATAGATAGATAGATAGATAGATAGATAGATAGATAGATAGATAGATAGATAGATAGATAGATAGATAGACAGATCTCAGACGGCTCAATCTGATTCAACACTGATCTCCAATAAGGTAACAACTGATGTTACATTAGATAGATAGATAGATAGATAGATAGATAGATAGATAGATAGATAGATAGATAGATAGATAGATAGATAGACAGATAGATAGATAGATAGATAGATAGATAGATAGATAGATAGATAGATAGATAGACAGACAGACAGATCTCAGATGGCTCAATCTGATACAACACTGATCTCCAATAAGGTAACAATTGATGTTACATTAGATAGATAGATAGATAGATAGATAGATAGATAGATAGATAGATAGATAGATAGATAGATAGATAGATAGATAGATAGATAGATAGATAGATAGATAGATAGATACAGACAGATTGATTTCTTCATCAGGGAATTGTGGGTGTGGAAAAGTCTTGCGTTGGCCGGGAATCGAACCCCGGTCAACTGCTTGAAAGGCAGCTATGCTAAACACTATATCACCAACGCTGGAAAACATTTAGAGCAACGAGGAGGGAAAACTCTGCCTCTAGCAGCTCAATCTGGTACAACACTGATCTCCAATAAGGTAACAACTGATGTTACATTAGATAGATAGACAGATTTATTCATCAAGGAATTGTGGGTGTGGAAAAGCGCTGCGTTGGCCAGGAAATCGAACCTGGGTCAGCTGTTTGGAAGGCAGCTATGCTAACCACTATACCACCAACGTTGGAAAGGATCTGGAGCCATGAGGAGGGAAAACTCTGCCTCTAGCGGCTCAATCTGCTACAACACTGATCTCCAATAAGGTAACAACTGATGTTACATTAGATAGATAGATAGATAGATAGATAGATAGATAGATAGATAGATAGATAGATAGATAGATAGATAGATAGATAGATAGATAGATAGATAGATAGACAGACAGACAGATCTCAGACGGCTCAATCTGATTCAACACTGATCTCCAATAAGGTAACAATTGATGTTACATTAGATAGATAGATAGATAGATAGATAGATAGATAGATAGATAGATAGATAGATAGATAGATAGATAGATAGATAGATAGATAGATATATAGATAGATAGATAGATAGATAGATAGATAGATAGACAGACAGACAGATCTCAGATGGCTCAATCTGATACAACACTGATCTCCAATAAGGTAACAATTGATGTTACATTAGATAGATAGATAGATAGATAGATAGATAGATAGATAGATAGATAGATAGATAGATAGATAGATAGATAGATAGATAGATAGATAGATAGATAGATAGATAGATAGACAGACAGACAGACAGATCTCAGATGGCTCAATCTGATACAACACTGATCTCCAATACGGTAACAATTGATGTTACATTAGATAGATAGATAGATAGATAGATAGATAGATAGATAGATAGATAGATAGATAGATAGATAGATAGATAGATAGATAGATAGATAGATAGACAGACAGACAGATCTCAGACGGCTCAATCTGATTCAACACTGATCTCCAATAAGGTAACAATTGATGTTACATTAGATAGATAGATAGATAGATAGATAGATAGATAGATAGATAGATAGATAGATAGATAGATAGATAGATAGATAGACAGATAGATAGATAGATAGACAGACAGACAGACAGATCTCAGATGGCTCAATCTGATACAACACTGATCTCCAATACGGTAACAATTGATGTTACATTAGATAGATAGATAGATAGATAGATAGATAGATAGATAGATAGATAGATAGATAGATAGATAGATAGATAGATAGATAGATACAGACAGACGGATTTCTTCATCAGGGAATTGTGGGTGTGCAAAAGTGCTGCGTTGGCCGGGAATCGAACCCGGGTCAACTGCTTGGAAGGCAGCTATGCTAAACACTATACCACCAATGCTGGAAAACATCTGGAGCAACGAGGAGGGAAAACTCTGCCTCTAGCGGCTCAATCTGGTACAACACTGATCTCCAATAAGGTAACAACTGATGTTACATTAGATAGATAGATAGATAGATAGATAGATAGATAGATAGATAGATAGATAGATAGATAGATAGATAGATAGATAGATAGATAGATAGACAGACAGACAGATCTCAGACGGCTCAATCTGATTCAACACTGATCTCCAATAAGGTAACAATTGATGTTACATTAGATAGATAGATAGATAGATAGATAGATAGATAGATAGATAGATAGATAGATAGATAGATAGATAGATAGATAGATAGATAGACAGACAGACAGACAGATCTCAGATGGCTCAATCTGATACAACACTGATCTCCAATACGGTAACAATTGATGTTACATTAGATAGATAGATAGATAGATAGATAGATAGATAGATAGATAGATAGATAGATAGATAGATAGATAGATAGATAGATAGATAGATAGACAGATCTCAGATGGCTCAATCTGTTACAACACTGATCTCCAATAAAGTAACGACTGATGTTACATTAGATAGATAGATAGATAGATAGATAGATAGATAGATAGATAGATAGATAGATAGATAGATAGATAGATAGATAGATAGATAGATAGATAGATAGATAGATAGACAGACAGACAGATCTCAGACGGCTCAATCTGATTCAACACTGATCTCCAATAAGGTAACAATTGATGTTACATTAGATAGATAGATAGATAGATAGATAGATAGATAGATAGATAGATAGATAGATAGATAGATAGATAGATAGATAGATAGATAGATAGATAGATAGATAGATAGACAGACAGACAGATCTCAGATGGCTCAATCTGATACAACACTGATCTCCAATAAGGTAACAATTGATGTTACATTAGATAGATAGATAGATAGATAGATAGATAGATAGATAGATAGATAGATAGATAGATAGATAGATAGATAGATAGATAGATAGATAGATAGATAGATAGATAGATAGATAGATAGATAGATAGATACAGACAGACGGATTTCTTCATCAGGGAATTGTGGGTGTGCAAAAGTGCTGCGTTGGCCGGGAATCGAACCCGGGTCAACTGCTTGGAAGGCAGCTATGCTAAACACTATACCACCAACGCTGGAAAACATCTGGAGCAACGAGGAGGGAAAACTCTGCCTCTAGCGGCTCAATCTGGTACAACACTGATCTCCAATAAGGTAACAACTGATGTTACATTAGATAGATCGATAGATAGATAGATAGATAGATAGATAGATAGATAGATAGATAGATAGATAGATAGATAGATAGATAGATAGATAGATAGATAGATAGATAGAAAGATAGACAGATCTCAGATGGCTCAATCTGTTACAACACTGATCTCCAATAAAGTAACGACTGATGTTACATTAGATAGATAGATAGATAGATAGATAGATAGATAGATAGATAGATAGATAGATAGATAGATAGATAGATAGATAGATAGATAGATAGATAGACAGATCTCAGACGGCTCAATCTGATTCAACACTGATCTCCAATAAGGTAACAACTGATGTTACATTAGATAGATAGATAGATAGATAGATAGATAGATAGATAGATAGATAGATAGATAGATAGATAGATAGACAGATAGATAGATAGATAGATAGATAGATAGATAGATAGATAGATAGATAGATAGATAGATAGATAGACAGACAGACAGATCTCAGATGGCTCAATCTGATACAACACTGATCTCCAATAAGGTAACAATTGATGTTACATTAGATAGATAGATAGATAGATAGATAGATAGATAGATAGATAGATAGATAGATAGATAGATAGATAGATAGATAGATAGATAGATAGATAGATAGATACAGACA
>NC_051227.1:3603360-3680860 GCF_015220715.1 Pygocentrus nattereri | reverse complement strand
TTCATCAAGGAATTGTGGGTGTGGAAAAGCGCTGCGTTGGCCAGGAAATCGAACCTGGGTCAGCTGTTTGGAAGGCAGCTATGCTAACCACTATACCACCAACGTTGGAAAGGATCTGGAGCCATGAGGAGGGAAAACTCTGCCTCTAGCGGCTGAATCTGCTACAACACTGATCTCCAATAAGGTAACAACTGATGTTACATTAGATAGATAGATAGATAGATAGATAGATAGATAGATAGATAGATAGATAGATAGATAGATAGATAGATAGATAGATAGATAGATAGATAGATAGACAGACAGACAGATCTCAGACGGCTCAATCTGATTCAACACTGATCTCCAATAAGGTAACAATTGATGTTACATTAGATAGATAGATAGATAGATAGATAGATAGATAGATAGATAGATAGATAGATAGATAGATAGATACAGACAGACGGATTTCTTCATCAGGGAATTGTGGGTGTGCAAAAGTGCTGCGTTGGCCGGGAATCGAACCCGGGTCAACTGCTTGGAAGGCAGCTATGCTAAATACTATACCACCAACGCTGGAAAACATCTGGAGCAACGAGGAGGGAAAACTCTGCCTCTAGCAGCTCAATCTGGTACAACACTGATCTCCAATAAGGTAACAACTGATGTTACATTAGATAGATCGATAGATAGATAGATAGATAGATAGATAGATAGATAGATAGATAGATAGATAGATAGATAGATAGATAGATAGATAGATAGATAGATAGATAGATAGATAGATAGATACATACATACAGACAGATTGATTTCTTCATCAGGGAATTGTGGGTGTGGAAAAGTGTTGCGTTGGCCGGGAATCGAACCCCGGTCAACTGCTTGAAAGGCAGCTATGCTAAACACTATTCCACGAACGCTGGAAAACACTTAGAGCAACGAGGAGGGAAAACTCTGCCTCTAGCAGCTCAATCTGGTACAACACTGATCTCCAATAAGGTAACAACTGATGTTACATTAGATAGATAGATAGATAGATAGATAGATAGATAGATAGATAGATAGATAGATAGATAGATAGATAGATAGATAGATAGATACAGAAAAGACGGATTTCTTCATCAGGGAATTGTGGGTGTGCAAAAGTGCTGCGTTGACCGGGAATCAAACCCGGGTCAACTGCTTGGAAGGCAGCTATGCTAAACACTATACCACCAACGCTGGAAAACATCTGGAGCAACGAGGAGGGAAAACTCTGCCTCTAGAGGCTCAATCTGGTACAACACTGATCTCCAATAAGGTAACAACTGATGAAACATTAGGTAGATAGATAGATAGATAGATAGATAGATAGATAGATAGATAGATAGATAGATAGATAGATAGATAGATAGATAGATAGATAGATAGACAGACAGACAGACAGACAGATAGATAGATAGATAGATAGATAGATAGATAGATAGATAGATAGATAGATAGATAGATAGATAGATAGATAGATAGACAGATCTCAGACGGCTCAATCTGATACAACACTGATCTCCAATAAGGTAACAATTGATGTTACATTAGATAGATAGATAGATAGATAGATAGATAGATAGATAGATAGATAGATAGATAGATAGATAGATAGATAGATAGATAGATAGATAGATAGATAGATAGATAGATACAGACAGATTGATTTCTTCATCAGGGAATTGTGGGTGTGGAAAAGTCTTGCGTTGGCCGGGAATCGAACCCCGGTCAACTGCTTGAAAGGCAGCTATGCTAAACACTATATCACCAACGCTGGAAAACATTTAGAGCAACGAGGAGGGAAAACTCTGCCTCTAGCAGCTCAATCTGGTACAACACTGATCTCCAATAAGGTAACAACTGATGTTACATTAGATAGATAGACAGATTTATTCATCAAGGAATTGTGGGTGTGGAAAAGCGCTGCGTTGGCCAGGAAATCGAACCTGGGTCAGCTGTTTGGAAGGCAGCTATGCTAACCACTATACCACCAACGTTGGAAAGGATCTGGAGCCATGAGGAGGGAAAACTCTGCCTCTAGCGGCTCAATCTGCTACAACACTGATCTCCAATAAGGTAACAACTGATGTTACATTAGATAGATAGATAGATAGATAGATAGATAGATAGATAGATAGATAGATAGATAGATAGATAGATAGATAGATAGATAGATAGATAGATAGACAGACAGACAGATCTCAGACGGCTCAATCTGATTCAACACTGATCTCCAATAAGGTAACAATTGATGTTACATTAGATAGATAGATAGATAGATAGATAGATAGATAGATAGATAGATAGATAGATAGATAGATAGATAGATAGATAGATAGATAGATAGATAGATAGATAGACAGACAGACAGATCTCAGATGGCTCAATCTGATACAACACTGATCTCCAATAAGGTAACAATTGATGTTACATTAGATAGATAGATAGATAGATAGATAGATAGATAGATAGATAGATAGATAGATAGATAGATAGATAGATAGATAGATAGATAGATAGACAGATCTCAGACGGCTCAATCTGTTACACCACTGATCTCCAATAAAGTAACGACTGATGTTACATTAGATAGATAGATAGATAGATAGATAGATAGATAGATAGATAGATAGATAGATAGATAGATAGATAGATAGATAGACAGACAGACAGATCTCAGACGGCTCAATCTGATTCAACACTGATCTCCAATAAGGTAACAATTGATGTTACATTAGATAGATAGATAGATAGATAGATAGATAGATAGATAGATAGATAGATAGATAGATAGATAGATAGATAGATAGATAGATAGATAGATAGATAGACAGACAGACAGATCTCAGATGGCTCAATCTGATACAACACTTATCTCCAATAAGGTAACAATTGATGTTACATTAGATAGATAGATAGATAGATAGATAGATAGATAGATAGATAGATAGATAGATAGATAGATAGATAGATAGATAGATAGATAGATAGATAGATAGATCTCAGATGGCTCAATCTGTTACAACACTGATCTCCAATAAAGTAACGACTGATGTTACATTAGATAGATAGATAGATAGATAGATAGATAGATAGATAGATAGATAGATAGATAGATAGATAGATAGATAGATAGATAGACAGATCTCAGACGGCTCAATCTGATTCAACACTGATCTCCAATAAGGTAACAACTGATGTTACATTAGATAGATAGATAGATAGATAGATAGATAGATAGATAGATAGATAGATAGATAGATAGATAGATAGATAGATAGATAGATAGATAGATAGATAGATAGATACAGACAGACGGATTTCTTCATCAGGGAATTGTGGGTGTGCAAAAGTGCTGCGTTGGCCGGGAATCGAACCCGGGTCAACTGCTTGGAAGGCAGCTATGCTAAATACTATACCACCAACGCTGGAAAACATCTGGAGCAACGAGGAGGGAAAACTCTGCCTCTAGCAGCTCAATCTGGTACAACACTGATCTCCAATAAGGTAACAACTGATGTTACATTAGATAGATCGATAGATAGATAGATAGATAGATAGATAGATAGATAGATAGATAGATAGATAGATAGATAGATAGATAGATAGATAGATAGATAGATAGATACATACATACAGACAGATTGATTTCTTCATCAGGGAATTGTGGGTGTGGAAAAGTGTTGCGTTGGCCGGGAATCGAACCCCGGTCAACTGCTTGAAAGGCAGCTATGCTAAACACTATTCCACGAACGCTGGAAAACACTTAGAGCAACGAGGAGGGAAAACTCTGCCTCTAGCAGTTCAATCTGGTACAACACTGATCTCCAATAAGGTAACAACTGATGTTACATTAGATAGATAGATAGATAGATAGATAGATAGATAGATAGATAGATAGATAGATAGATAGATAGATAGATAGATAGATAGATAGATAGATACAGAAAAGACGGATTTCTTCATCAGGGAATTGTGGGTGTGCAAAAGTGCTGCGTTGGCCGGGAATCAAACCCGGGTCAACTGCTTGGAAGGCAGCTATGCTAAACACTATACCACCAACGCTGGAAAACATCTGGAGCAACGAGGAGGGAAAACTCTGCCTCTAGAGGCTCAATCTGGTACAACACTGATCTCCAATAAGGTAACAACTGATGAAACATTAGGTAGATAGATAGATAGATAGATAGATAGATAGATAGATAGATAGATAGATAGATAGATAGATAGATAGATAGATAGATAGACAGATCTCAGACGGCTCAATCTGTTACACCACTGATCTCCAATAAAGTAACGACTGATGTTACATTAGATAGATAGATAGATAGATAGATAGATAGATAGACAGATAGATAGATAGATAGATAGATAGATAGATAGATAGATAGATAGATAGATAGATAGATAGACAGACAGACAGATCTCAGACGGCTCAATCTGATTCAACACTGATCTCCAATAAGGTAACAATTGATGTTACATTAGATAGATAGATAGATAGATAGATAGATAGATAGATAGATAGATAGATAGATAGATAGATAGATAGATAGATAGATAGATAGATAGATAGATAGATAGATAGATAGACAGACAGACAGATCTCAGATGGCTCAATCTGATACAACACTTATCTCCAATAAGGTAACAATTGATGTTACATTAGATAGATAGATAGATAGATAGATAGATAGATAGATAGATAGATAGATAGATAGATAGATAGATAGATAGATAGATAGATAGATAGATAGATAGATAGATCTCAGATGGCTCAATCTGTTACAACACTGATCTCCAATAAAGTAACGACTGATGTTACATTAGATAGATAGATAGATAGATAGATAGATAGATAGATAGATAGATAGATAGATAGATAGATAGATAGATAGATAGATAGATAGATAGATAGATAGATAGACAGATCTCAGACGGCTCAATCTGATTCAACACTGATCTCCAATAAGGTAACAACTGATGTTACATTAGATAGATAGATAGATAGATAGATAGATAGATAGATAGATAGATAGATAGATAGATAGATAGATAGATAGATAGATAGATAGATAGATAGATACAGACAGACGGATTTCTTCATCAGGGAATTGTGGGTGTGCAAAAGTGCTGCGTTGGCCGGGAATCGAACCCGGGTCAACTGCTTGGAAGGCAGCTATGCTAAATACTATACCACCAACGCTGGAAAACATCTGGAGCAACGAGGAGGGAAAACTCTGCCTCTAGCAGCTCAATCTGGTACAACACTGATCTCCAATAAGGTAACAACTGATGTTACATTAGATAGATCGATAGATAGATAGATAGATAGATAGATAGATAGATAGATAGATAGATAGATAGATAGATAGATAGATAGATAGATAGATAGATAGATAGATAGATAGATAGATAGATACATACATACAGACAGATTGATTTCTTCATCAGGGAATTGTGGGTGTGGAAAAGTGTTGCGTTGGCCGGGAATCGAACCCCGGTCAACTGCTTGAAAGGCAGCTATGCTAAACACTATTCCACGAACGCTGGAAAACACTTAGAGCAACGAGGAGGGAAAACTCTGCCTCTAGCAGTTCAATCTGGTACAACACTGATCTCCAATAAGGTAACAACTGATGTTACATTAGATAGATAGATAGATAGATAGATAGATAGATAGATAGATAGATAGATAGATAGATAGATAGATAGATAGATAGATAGATAGATAGATAGATAGATACAGAAAAGACGGATTTCTTCATCAGGGAATTGTGGGTGTGCAAAAGTGCTGCGTTGGCCGGGAATCAAACCCGGGTCAACTGCTTGGAAGGCAGCTATGCTAAACACTATACCACCAACGCTGGAAAACATCTGGAGCAACGAGGAGGGAAAACTCTGCCTCTAGAGGCTCAATCTGGTACAACACTGATCTCCAATAAGGTAACAACTGATGAAACATTAGGTAGATAGATAGATAGATAGATAGATAGATAGATAGATAGATAGATAGATAGATAGATAGATAGATAGATAGATAGATAGATAGATAGATAGATAGATAGATAGATAGACAGATCTCAGACGGCTCAATCTGATACAACACTGATCTCCAATAAGGTAACAATTGATGTTACATTAGATAGATAGATAGATAGATACATAGATAGATAGATAGATAGATAGATAGATAGATAGATAGATAGATAGATAGATAGATAGATAGATAGATACAGACAGATTGATTTCTTCATCAGGGAATTGTGGGTGTGGAAAAGTCTTGCGTTGGCCGGGAATCGAACCCCGGTCAACTGCTTGGAAGGCAGCTATGCTAAACACTATATCACCAACGCTGGAAAACATTTAGAGCAACGAGGAGGGAAAACTCTGCCTCTAGCAGCTCAATCTGGTACAACACTGATCTCCAATAAGGTAACAACTGATGTTACATTAGATAGATAGACAGATTTATTCATCAAGGAATTGTGGGTGTGGAAAAGCGCTGCGTTGGCCAGGAAATCGAACCTGGGTCAGCTGTTTGGAAGGCAGCTATGCTAACCACTATACCACCAACGTTGGAAAGGATCTGGAGCCATGAGGAGGGAAAACTCTGCCTCTAGCGGCTGAATCTGCTACAACACTGATCTCCAATAAGGTAACAACTGATGTTACATTAGATAGATAGATAGATAGATAGATAGATAGATAGATAGATAGATAGATAGATAGATAGATAGATAGATAGATAGATAGATAGATAGATAGATAGATAGATAGATAGATAGACAGACAGACAGATCTCAGACGGCTCAATCTGATTCAACACTGATCTCCAATAAGGTAACAATTGATGTTACATTAGATAGATAGATAGATAGATAGATAGATAGATAGATAGATAGATAGATAGATAGATAGATAGATAGATAGATAGATAGATAGATAGATAGATAGATAGATAGATACAGACAGACGGATTTCTTCATCAGGGAATTGTGGGTGTGCAAAAGTGCTGCGTTGGCCGGGAATCGAACCCGGGTCAACTGCTTGGAAGGCAGCTATGCTAAATACTATACCACCAACGCTGGAAAACATCTGGAGCAACGAGGAGGGAAAACTCTGCCTCTAGCAGCTCAATCTGGTACAACACTGATCTCCAATAAGGTAACAACTGATGTTACATTAGATAGATCGATAGATAGATAGATAGATAGATAGATAGATAGATAGATAGATAGATAGATAGATAGATAGATAGATAGATAGATAGATAGATAGATAGATAGATAGATACATACATACAGACAGATTGATTTCTTCATCAGGGAATTGTGGGTGTGCAAAAGTGCTGCGTTGGCCGGGAATCAAACCCGGGTCAACTGCTTGGAAGGCAGCTATGCTAAACACTATACCACCAACGCTGGAAAACATCTGGAGCAACGAGGAGGGAAAACTCTGCCTCTAGAGGCTCAATCTGGTACAACACTGATCTCCAATAAGGTAACAACTGATGAAACATTAGGTAGATAGATAGATAGATAGATAGATAGATAGATAGATAGATAGATAGATAGATAGATAGATAGATAGATAGATAGATAGATAGATAGATAGATAGACAGATCTCAGACGGCTCAATCTGTTACACCACTGATCTCCAATAAAGTAACGACTGATGTTACATTAGATAGATAGATAGATAGATAGATAGATAGATAGACAGATAGATAGATAGATAGATAGATAGATAGATAGATAGATAGATAGATAGATAGACAGACAGACAGATCTCAGACGGCTCAATCTGATTCAACACTGATCTCCAATAAGGTAACAATTGATGTTACATTAGATAGATAGATAGATAGATAGATAGATAGATAGATAGATAGATAGATAGATAGATAGATAGATAGATAGATAGATAGATAGACAGACAGACAGATCTCAGATGGCTCAATCTGATACAACACTTATCTCCAATAAGGTAACAATTGATGTTACATTAGATAGATAGATAGATAGATAGATAGATAGATAGATAGATAGATAGATAGATAGATAGATAGATAGATAGATAGATAGATAGATAGATCTCAGATGGCTCAATCTGTTACAACACTGATCTCCAATAAAGTAACGACTGATGTTACATTAGATAGATAGATAGATAGATAGATAGATAGATAGATAGATAGATAGATAGATAGATAGATAGATAGATAGATAGATAGATAGATAGATAGATAGACAGATCTCAGACGGCTCAATCTGATTCAACACTGATCTCCAATAAGGTAACAACTGATGTTACATTAGATAGATAGATAGATAGATAGATAGATAGATAGATAGATAGATAGATAGATAGATAGATAGATAGATAGATAGATAGATAGATAGATACAGACAGACGGATTTCTTCATCAGGGAATTGTGGGTGTGCAAAAGTGCTGCGTTGGCCGGGAATCGAACCCGGGTCAACTGCTTGGAAGGCAGCTATGCTAAATACTATACCACCAACGCTGGAAAACATCTGGAGCAACGAGGAGGGAAAACTCTGCCTCTAGCAGCTCAATCTGGTACAACACTGATCTCCAATAAGGTAACAACTGATGTTACATTAGATAGATCGATAGATAGATAGATAGATAGATAGATAGATAGATAGATAGATAGATAGATAGATAGATAGATAGATAGATAGATAGATAGATAGATAGATACATACATACAGACAGATTGATTTCTTCATCAGGGAATTGTGGGTGTGGAAAAGTGTTGCGTTGGCCGGGAATCGAACCCCGGTCAACTGCTTGAAAGGCAGCTATGCTAAACACTATTCCACGAACGCTGGAAAACACTTAGAGCAACGAGGAGGGAAAACTCTGCCTCTAGCAGTTCAATCTGGTACAACACTGATCTCCAATAAGGTAACAACTGATGTTACATTAGATAGATAGATAGATAGATAGATAGATAGATAGATAGATAGATAGATAGATAGATAGATAGATAGATAGATAGATAGATAGATAGATAGATAGATACAGAAAAGACGGATTTCTTCATCAGGGAATTGTGGGTGTGCAAAAGTGCTGCGTTGGCCGGGAATCAAACCCGGGTCAACTGCTTGGAAGGCAGCTATGCTAAACACTATACCACCAACGCTGGAAAACATCTGGAGCAACGAGGAGGGAAAACTCTGCCTCTAGAGGCTCAATCTGGTACAACACTGATCTCCAATAAGGTAACAACTGATGAAACATTAGGTAGATAGATAGATAGATAGATAGATAGATAGATAGATAGATAGATAGATAGATAGATAGATAGATAGATAGATAGATAGATAGATAGACAGATCTCAGACGGCTCAATCTGATACAACACTGATCTCCAATAAGGTAACAATTGATGTTACATTAGATAGATAGATAGATAGATAGATAGATACATAGATAGATAGATAGATAGATAGATAGATAGATAGATAGATAGATAGATAGATAGATAGATACAGACAGATTGATTTCTTCATCAGGGAATTGTGGGTGTGGAAAAGTCTTGCGTTGGCCGGGAATCGAACCCCGGTCAACTGCTTGAAAGGCAGCTATGCTAAACACTATATCACCAACGCTGGAAAACATTTAGAGCAACGAGGAGGGAAAACTCTGCCTCTAGCAGCTCAATCTGGTACAACACTGATCTCCAATAAGGTAACAACTGATGTTACATTAGATAGATAGACAGATTTATTCATCAAGGAATTGTGGGTGTGGAAAAGCGCTGCGTTGGCCAGGAAATCGAACCTGGGTCAGCTGTTTGGAAGGCAGCTATGCTAACCACTATACCACCAACGTTGGAAAGGATCTGGAGCCATGAGGAGGGAAAACTCTGCCTCTAGCGGCTGAATCTGCTACAACACTGATCTCCAATAAGGTAACAACTGATGTTACATTAGATAGATAGATAGATAGATAGATAGATAGATAGATAGATAGATAGATAGATAGATAGATAGATAGATAGTTAGATAGATAGATAGATAGATAGATAGATAGATAGATAGATAGATAGATAGATAGATAGATAGATACAGACAGACGGATTTCTTCATCAGGGAATTGTGGGTGTGCAAAAGTGCTGCGTTGGCCGGGAATCGAACCCGGGTCAACTGCTTGGAAGGCAGCTATGCTAAACACTATACCACCAACGCTGGAAAACATCTGGAGCAACGAGGAGGGAAAACTCTGCCTCTAGCGGCTCAATCTGGTACAACACTGATCTCCAATAAGGTAACAACTGATGTTACATTAGATAGATCGATAGATAGATAGATAGATAGATAGATAGATAGATAGATAGATAGATAGATAGATAGATAGATAGATAGATAGATAGATAGATAGATAGATCTCAGATGGCTCAATCTGTTACAACACTGATCTGCAATAAAGTAATGACTGATGTTACATTAGATAGATAGATAGATAGATAGATAGATAGATAGATAGATAGATAGATAGATAGATAGATAGATAGATAGATAGATAGATAGACAGATCTCAGACGGCTCAATCTGATTCAACACTGATCTCCAATAAGGTAACAACTGATGTTACATTAGATAGATCGATAGATAGATAGATAGATAGATAGATAGATAGATAGATAGATAGATAGATAGATAGATAGATAGATAGATAGATAGATAGATAGATAGATACATACATACAGACAGATTGATTTCTTCATCAGGGAATTGTGGGTGTGGAAAAGTGTTGCGTTGGCCGGGAATCGAACCCCGGTCAACTGCTTGAAAGGCAGCTATGCTAAACACTATTCCACGAACGCTGGAAAACACTTAGAGCAACGAGGAGGGAAAACTCTGCCTCTAGCAGCTCAATCTGGTACAACACTGATCTCCAATAAGGTAACAACTGATGTTACATTAGATAGATAGATAGATAGATAGATAGATAGATAGATAGATAGATAGATAGATAGATAGATAGATAGATAGATAGATAGATAGATAGATAGATAGATAGATAGATAGATAGATACAGAAAAGACGGATTTCTTCATCAGGGAATTGTGGGTGTGCAAAAGTGCTGCGTTGGCCGGGAATCAAACCCGGGTCAACTGCTTGGAAGGCAGCTATGCTAAACACTATACCACCAACGCTGGAAAACATCTGGAGCAACGAGGAGGGAAAACTCTGCCTCTAGAGGCTCAATCTGGTACAACACTGATCTCCAATAAGGTAACAACTGATGAAACATTAGGTAGATAGATAGATAGATAGATAGATAGATAGATAGATAGATAGATAGATAGATAGATAGATAGATAGATAGATAGATAGATAGATAGATAGATAGATAGATAGATAGACAGATCTCAGACGGCTCAATCTGATACAACACTGATCTCCAATAAGGTAACAATTGATGTTACATTAGATAGATAGATAGATAGATACATAGATAGATAGATAGATAGATAGATAGATAGATAGATAGATAGATAGATAGATAGATAGATAGATAGATAGATAGATAGATAGATAGATAGATAGATACAGACAGATTGATTTCTTCATCAGGGAATTGTGGGTGTGGAAAAGTCTTGCGTTGGCCGGGAATCGAACCCCGGTCAACTGCTTGAAAGGCAGCTATGCTAAACACTATATCACCAACGCTGGAAAACATTTAGAGCAACGAGGAGGGAAAACTCTGCCTCTAGCAGCTCAATCTGGTACAACACTGATCTCCAATAAGGTAACAACTGATGTTACATTAGATAGATAGACAGATTTATTCATCAAGGAATTGTGGGTGTGGAAAAGCGCTGCGTTGGCCAGGAAATCGAACCTGGGTCAGCTGTTTGGAAGGCAGCTATGCTAACCACTATACCACCAACGTTGGAAAGGATCTGGAGCCATGAGGAGGGAAAACTCTGCCTCTAGCGGCTGAATCTGCTACAACACTGATCTCCAATAAGGTAACAACTGATGTTACATTAGATAGATAGATAGATAGATAGATAGATAGATAGATAGATAGATAGATAGATAGATAGATAGATAGATAGATAGACAGACAGACAGATCTCAGACGGCTCAATCTGATTCAACACTGATCTCCAATAAGGTAACAATTGATGTTACATTAGATAGATAGATAGATAGATAGATAGATAGATAGATAGATAGATAGATAGATAGATAGATAGATAGATAGATAGATAGATAGATAGATAGATAGATAGATACAGACAGACGGATTTCTTCATCAGGGAATTGTGGGTGTGCAAAAGTGCTGCGTTGGCCGGGAATCGAACCCGGGTCAACTGCTTGGAAGGCAGCTATGCTAAATACTATACCACCAACGCTGGAAAACATCTGGAGCAACGAGGAGGGAAAACTCTGCCTCTAGCAGCTCAATCTGGTACAACACTGATCTCCAATAAGGTAACAACTGATGTTACATTAGATAGATCGATAGATAGATAGATAGATAGATAGATAGATAGATAGATAGATAGATAGATAGATAGATAGATAGATAGATAGATAGATAGATAGATAGATAGATACATACATACAGACAGATTGATTTCTTCATCAGGGAATTGTGGGTGTGGAAAAGTGTTGCGTTGGCCGGGAATCGAACCCCGGTCAACTGCTTGAAAGGCAGCTATGCTAAACACTATTCCACGAACGCTGGAAAACACTTAGAGCAACGAGGAGGGAAAACTCTGCCTCTAGCAGCTCAATCTGGTACAACACTGATCTCCAATAAGGTAACAACTGATGTTACATTAGATAGATAGATAGATAGATAGATAGATAGATAGATAGATAGATAGATAGATAGATAGATAGATAGATAGATAGATAGATAGATAGATAGATAGATAGATAGATAGATAGATACAGAAAAGACGGATTTCTTCATCAGGGAATTGTGGGTGTGCAAAAGTGCTGCGTTGACCGGGAATCAAACCCGGGTCAACTGCTTGGAAGGCAGCTATGCTAAACACTATACCACCAACGCTGGAAAACATCTGGAGCAACGAGGAGGGAAAACTCTGCCTCTAGAGGCTCAATCTGGTACAACACTGATCTCCAATAAGGTAACAACTGATGAAACATTAGGTAGATAGATAGATAGATAGATAGATAGATAGATAGATAGATAGACAGATAGATAGATAGATAGATAGATAGATAGATAGATAGACAGACAGATAGATAGATAGATAGATAGATAGATAGATAGATAGATAGATAGATAGATAGATAGATAGATAGATAGATAGATAGATAGATAGATAGATAGATAGATAGACAGATCTCAGACGGCTCAATCTGATACAACACTGATCTCCAATAAGGTAACAATTGATGTTACATTAGATAGATAGATAGATAGATAGATAGATAGATAGATAGATAGATAGATAGATAGATAGATAGATAGATAGATAGATAGATAGATAGATAGATAGATACAGACAGATTGATTTCTTCATCAGGGAATTGTGGGTGTGGAAAAGTCTTGCGTTGGCCGGGAATCGAACCCCGGTCAACTGCTTGAAAGGCAGCTATGCTAAACACTATATCACCAACGCTGGAAAACATTTAGAGCAACGAGGAGGGAAAACTCTGCCTCTAGCAGCTCAATCTGGTACAACACTGATCTCCAATAAGGTAACAACTGATGTTACATTAGATAGATAGACAGATTTATTCATCAAGGAATTGTGGGTGTGGAAAAGCGCTGCGTTGGCCAGGAAATCGAACCTGGGTCAGCTGTTTGGAAGGCAGCTATGCTAACCACTATACCACCAACGTTGGAAAGGATCTGGAGCCATGAGGAGGGAAAACTCTGCCTCTAGCGGCTCAATCTGCTACAACACTGATCTCCAATAAGGTAACAACTGATGTTACATTAGATAGATAGATAGATAGATAGATAGATAGATAGATAGATAGATAGATAGATAGATAGATAGATAGATAGATAGATAGATAGATAGATAGATAGATAGACAGACAGACAGATCTCAGACGGCTCAATCTGATTCAACACTGATCTCCAATAAGGTAACAATTGATGTTACATTAGATAGATAGATAGATAGATAGATAGATAGATAGATAGATAGATAGATAGATAGATAGATAGATAGATAGATAGATAGATAGATAGATAGATAGATAGATAGATAGACAGACAGACAGATCTCAGATGGCTCAATCTGATACAACACTGATCTCCAATAAGGTAACAATTGATGTTACATTAGATAGATAGATAGATAGATAGATAGATAGATAGATAGATAGATAGATAGATAGATAGATAGATAGATAGATAGATAGATAGACAGATCTCAGACGGCTCAATCTGTTACACCACTGATCTCCAATAAAGTAACGACTGATGTTACATTAGATAGATAGATAGATAGATAGATAGATAGATAGATAGATAGATAGATAGATAGATAGATAGACAGACAGACAGATCTCAGACGGCTCAATCTGATTCAACACTGATCTCCAATAAGGTAACAATTGATGTTACATTAGATAGATAGATAGATAGATAGATAGATAGATAGATAGATAGATAGATAGATAGATAGATAGATAGATAGATAGACAGACAGACAGATCTCAGATGGCTCAATCTGATACAACACTGATCTCCAATAAGGTAACAATTGATGTTACATTAGATAGATAGATAGATAGATAGATAGATAGATAGATAGATAGATAGATAGATAGATAGATAGATAGATAGATAGATAGATAGATAGATAGATAGACAGATCTCAGACGGCTCAATCTGTTACACCACTGATCTCCAATAAAGTAACGACTGATGTTACATTAGATAGATAGATAGATAGATAGATAGATAGATAGATAGATAGATAGATAGATAGATAGATAGATAGATAGATAGATAGATAGACAGACAGACAGATCTCAGACGGCTCAATCTGATTCAACACTGATCTCCAATAAGGTAACAATTGATGTTACATTAGATAGATAGATAGATAGATAGATAGATAGATAGATAGATAGATAGATAGATAGATAGATAGATAGATAGATAGATAGATAGATAGATAGACAGACAGACAGATCTCAGATGGCTCAATCTGATACAACACTTATCTCCAATAAGGTAACAATTGATGTTACATTAGATAGATAGATAGATAGATAGATAGATAGATAGATAGATAGATAGATAGATAGATAGATAGATAGATAGATAGATAGATAGATAGATAGATAGATAGATAGATCTCAGATGGCTCAATCTGTTACAACACTGATCTCCAATAAAGTAACGACTGATGTTACATTAGATAGATAGATAGATAGATAGATAGATAGATAGATAGATAGATAGATAGATAGATAGATAGATAGATAGATAGATAGATAGATAGATAGATAGATACAGACAGACGGATTTCTTCATCAGGGAATTGTGGGTGTGCAAAAGTGCTGCGTTGGCCGGGAATCGAACCCGGGTCAACTGCTTGGAAGGCAGCTATGCTAAATACTATACCACCAACGCTGGAAAACATCTGGAGCAACGAGGAGGGAAAACTCTGCCTCTAGCAGCTCAATCTGGTACAACACTGATCTCCAATAAGGTAACAACTGATGTTACATTAGATAGATCGATAGATAGATAGATAGATAGATAGATAGATAGATAGATAGATAGATAGATAGATAGATAGATAGATAGATAGATAGATAGATAGATAGATAGATACATACATACAGACAGATTGATTTCTTCATCAGGGAATTGTGGGTGTGGAAAAGTGTTGCGTTGGCCGGGAATCGAACCCCGGTCAACTGCTTGAAAGGCAGCTATGCTAAACACTATTCCACGAACGCTGGAAAACATCTGGAGCAACGAGGAGGGAAAACTCTGCCTCTAGCAGCTCAATCTGGTACAACACTGATCTCCAATAAGGTAACAACTGATGTTACATTAGATAGATAGATAGATAGATAGATAGATAGATAGATAGATAGATAGATAGATAGATAGATAGATAGATAGATAGATAGATAGATAGATACAGAAAAGACGGATTTCTTCATCAGGGAATTGTGGGTGTGCAAAAGTGCTGCGTTGGCCGGGAATCAAACCCGGGTCAACTGCTTGGAAGGCAGCTATGCTAAACACTATACCACCAACGCTGGAAAACATCTGGAGCAACGAGGAGGGAAAACTCTGCCTCTAGAGGCTCAATCTGGTACAACACTGATCTCCAATAAGGTAACAACTGATGAAACATTAGGTAGATAGATAGATAGATAGATAGATAGATAGATAGATAGATAGATAGATAGATAGATAGATAGATAGATAGATAGATAGATAGATAGATAGATAGATAGATAGATAGACAGATCTCAGACGGCTCAATCTGATACAACACTGATCTCCAATAAGGTAACAATTGATGTTACATTAGATAGATAGATAGATAGATAGATAGATAGATAGATAGATAGATAGATAGATAGATAGATAGATAGATAGATAGATAGATAGATAGATAGATACAGACAGATTGATTTCTTCATCAGGGAATTGTGGGTGTGGAAAAGTCTTGCGTTGGCCGGGAATCGAACCCCGGTCAACTGCTTGAAAGGCAGCTATGCTAAACACTATATCACCAACGCTGGAAAACATTTAGAGCAACGAGGAGGGAAAACTCTGCCTCTAGCAGCTCAATCTGGTACAACACTGATCTCCAATAAGGTAACAACTGATGTTACATTAGATAGATAGACAGATTTATTCATCAAGGAATTGTGGGTGTGGAAAAGCGCTGCGTTGGCCAGGAAATCGAACCTGGGTCAGCTGTTTGGAAGGCAGCTATGCTAACCACTATACCACCAACGTTGGAAAGGATCTGGAGCCATGAGGAGGGAAAACTCTGCCTCTAGCGGCTGAATCTGCTACAACACTGATCTCCAATAAGGTAACAACTGATGTTACATTAGATAGATAGATAGATAGATAGATAGATAGATAGATAGATAGATAGATAGATAGATAGATAGATAGATAGATAGATAGATAGATAGATAGATAGATAGATAGACAGACAGACAGATCTCAGACGGCTCAATCTGATTCAACACTGATCTCCAATAAGGTAACAATTGATGTTACATTAGATAGATAGATAGATAGATAGATAGATAGATAGATAGATAGATAGATAGATAGATAGATAGATAGATAGATAGATAGATAGATAGATAGATAGATAGATAGATAGATAGATAGATAGATAGACAGATCTCAGATGGCTCAATCTGATACAACACTGATCTCCAATAAGTTAACAATTGATGTTACATTAGATAGATAGATAGATAGATAGATAGATAGATAGATAGATAGATAGATAGATAGATAGATAGATAGATAGATAGATAGATAGATAGATACAGACAGACGGATTTCTTCATCAGGGAATTGTGGGTGTGCAAAAGTGCTGCGTTGGCCGGGAATCGAACCCGGGTCAACTGCTTGGAAGGCAGCTATGCTAAATACTATACCACCAACGCTGGAAAACATCTGGAGCAACGAGGAGGGAAAACTCTGCCTCTAGCAGCTCAATCTGGTACAACACTGATCTCCAATAAGGTAACAACTGATGTTACATTAGATAGATCGATAGATAGATAGATAGATAGATAGATAGATAGATAGATAGATAGATAGATAGATAGATAGATAGATAGATAGATAGATAGATAGATAGATAGATACATACATACAGACAGATTGATTTCTTCATCAGGGAATTGTGGGTGTGGAAAAGTGTTGCGTTGGCCGGGAATCGAACCCCGGTCAACTGCTTGAAAGGCAGCTATGCTAAACACTATTCCACGAACGCTGGAAAACACTTAGAGCAACGAGGAGGGAAAACTCTGCCTCTAGCAGCTCAATCTGGTACAACACTGATCTCCAATAAGGTAACAACTGATGTTACATTAGATAGATAGATAGATAGATAGATAGATAGATAGATAGATAGATAGATAGATAGATAGAGAGATAGATAGATAGATAGATAGATAGATAGATAGATAGATAGATAGATAGATAGATAGATAGATAGATAGATAGATAGAGAAAAGACGGATTTCTTCATCAGGGAATTGTGGGTGTGCAAAAGTGCTGCGTTGACCGGGAATCAAACCCGGGTCAACTGCTTGGAAGGCAGCTATGCTAAACACTATACCACCAACGCTGGAAAACATCTGGAGCAACGAGGAGGGAAAACTCTGCCTCTAGAGGCTCAATCTGGTACAACACTGATCTCCAATAAGGTAACAACTGATGAAACATTAGGTAGATAGATAGATAGATAGATAGATAGATAGATAGATAGATAGATAGATAGATAGATAGATAGATAGATAGATAGATAGATAGATAGATAGATAGACAGACAGATAGATAGATAGATAGATAGATAGATAGATAGATAGATAGATAGATAGATAGATAGATAGATAGATAGACAGATCTCAGACGGCTCAATCTGATACAACACTGATCTCCAATAAGGTAACAATTGATGTTACATTAGATAGATAGATAGATAGATAGATAGATAGATAGATAGATAGATAGATAGATAGATAGATAGATAGATAGATAGATACAGACAGATTGATTTCTTCATCAGGGAATTGTGGGTGTGGAAAAGTCTTGCGTTGGCCGGGAATCGAACCCCGGTCAACTGCTTGAAAGGCAGCTATGCTAAACACTATATCACCAACGCTGGAAAACATTTAGAGCAACGAGGAGGGAAAACTCTGCCTCTAGCAGCTCAATCTGGTACAACACTGATCTCCAATAAGGTAACAACTGATGTTACATTAGATAGATAGACAGATTTATTCATCAAGGAATTGTGGGTGTGGAAAAGCGCTGCGTTGGCCAGGAAATCGAACCTGGGTCAGCTGTTTGGAAGGCAGCTATGCTAACCACTATACCACCAACGTTGGAAAGGATCTGGAGCCATGAGGAGGGAAAACTCTGCCTCTAGCGGCTCAATCTGCTACAACACTGATCTCCAATAAGGTAACAACTGATGTTACATTAGATAGATAGATAGATAGATAGATAGATAGATAGATAGATAGATAGATAGATAGATAGATAGATAGATAGATAGATAGATAGATAGATAGATAGATAGACAGACAGACAGATCTCAGACGGCTCAATCTGATTCAACGCTGATCTCCAATAAGGTAACAATTGATGTTACATTAGATAGATAGATAGATAGATAGATAGATAGATAGATAGATAGATAGATAGATAGATAGATAGATAGATAGATAGATAGATAGATAGACAGACAGACAGATCTCAGATGGCTCAATCTGATACAACACTGATCTCCAATAAGGTAACAATTGATGTTACATTAGATAGATAGATAGATAGATAGATAGATAGATAGATAGATAGATAGATAGATAGATAGATAGATAGATAGATAGATAGATAGACAGATCTCAGACGGCTCAATCTGTTACACCACTGATCTCCAATAAAGTAACGACTGATGTTACATTAGATAGATAGATAGATAGATAGATAGATAGATAGATAGATAGATAGATAGATAGATAGATAGATAGATAGATAGATAGATAGATAGATAGACAGACAGACAGATCTCAGACGGCTCAATCTGATTCAACACTGATCTCCAATAAGGTAACAATTGATGTTACATTAGATAGATAGATAGATAGATAGATAGATAGATAGATAGATAGATAGATAGATAGATAGATAGATAGATAGATAGATAGATAGATAGATAGATAGATAGATAGATAGATAGACAGACAGACAGATCTCAGATGGCTCAATCTGATACAACACTGATCTCCAATAAGGTAACAATTGATGTTACATTAGATAGATAGATAGATAGATAGATAGATAGATAGATAGATAGATAGATAGATAGATAGATAGATAGATAGATAGATAGATAGATAGATAGATAGACAGATCTCAGACGGCTCAATCTGTTACACCACTGATCTCCAATAAAGTAACGACTGATGTTACATTAGATAGATAGATAGATAGATAGATAGATAGATAGATAGATAGATAGATAGATAGATAGATAGATAGATAGATAGATAGATAGATAGATAGATAGACAGACAGACAGATCTCAGACGGCTCAATCTGATTCAACACTGATCTCCAATAAGGTAACAATTGATGTTACATTAGATAGATAGATAGATAGATAGATAGATAGATAGATAGATAGATAGATAGATAGATAGATAGATAGATAGATAGATAGATAGATAGATAGATAGATAGATAGACAGACAGACAGATCTCAGATGGCTCAATCTGATACAACACTTATCTCCAATAAGGTAACAATTGATGTTACATTAGATAGATAGATAGATAGATAGATAGATAGATAGATAGATAGATAGATAGATAGATAGATAGATAGATAGATAGATAGATAGATAGATAGATAGATAGATAGATAGATCTCAGATGGCTCAATCTGTTACAACACTGATCTCCAATAAAGTAACGACTGATGTTACATTAGATAGATAGATAGATAGATAGATAGATAGATAGATAGATAGATAGATAGATAGATAGATAGATAGATAGATAGATACAGACAGACGGATTTCTTCATCAGGGAATTGTGGGTGTGCAAAAGTGCTGCGTTGGCCGGGAATCGAACCCGGGTCAACTGCTTGGAAGGCAGCTATGCTAAATACTATACCACCAACGCTGGAAAACATCTGGAGCAACGAGGAGGGAAAACTCTGCCTCTAGCAGCTCAATCTGGTACAACACTGATCTCCAATAAGGTAACAACTGATGTTACATTAGATAGATCGATAGATAGATAGATAGATAGATAGATAGATAGATAGATAGATAGATAGATAGATAGATAGATAGATAGATAGATAGATAGATAGATACATACATACAGACAGATTGATTTCTTCATCAGGGAATTGTGGGTGTGGAAAAGTGTTGCGTTGGCCGGGAATCGAACCCCGGTCAACTGCTTGAAAGGCAGCTATGCTAAACACTATTCCACGAACGCTGGAAAACATCTGGAGCAACGAGGAGGGAAAACTCTGCCTCTAGCAGCTCAATCTGGTACAACACTGATCTCCAATAAGGTAACAACTGATGTTACATTAGATAGATAGATAGATAGATAGATAGATAGATAGATAGATAGATAGATAGATAGATAGATAGATAGATAGATAGATAGATAGATAGATAGATACAGAAAAGACGGATTTCTTCATCAGGGAATTGTGGGTGTGCAAAAGTGCTGCGTTGGCCGGGAATCAAACCCGGGTCAACTGCTTGGAAGGCAGCTATGCTAAACACTATACCACCAACGCTGGAAAACATCTGGAGCAACGAGGAGGGAAAACTCTGCCTCTAGAGGCTCAATCTGGTACAACACTGATCTCCAATAAGGTAACAACTGATGAAACATTAGGTAGATAGATAGATAGATAGATAGATAGATAGATAGATAGATAGATAGATAGATAGATAGATAGATAGATAGATAGATAGATAGATAGATAGATAGATAGATAGATAGATAGATAGATAGATAGACAGATCTCAGACGGCTCAATCTGATACAACACTGATCTCCAATAAGGTAACAATTGATGTTACATTAGATAGATAGATAGATAGATAGATAGATAGATAGATAGATAGATAGATAGATAGATAGATAGATAGATAGATAGATAGATAGATAGATACAGACAGATTGATTTCTTCATCAGGGAATTGTGGGTGTGGAAAAGTCTTGCGTTGGCCGGGAATCGAACCCCGGTCAACTGCTTGAAAGGCAGCTATGCTAAACACTATATCACCAACGCTGGAAAACATTTAGAGCAACGAGGAGGGAAAACTCTGCCTCTAGCAGCTCAATCTGGTACAACACTGATCTCCAATAAGGTAACAACTGATGTTACATTAGATAGATAGACAGATTTATTCATCAAGGAATTGTGGGTGTGGAAAAGCGCTGCGTTGGCCAGGAAATCGAACCTGGGTCAGCTGTTTGGAAGGCAGCTATGCTAACCACTATACCACCAACGTTGGAAAGGATCTGGAGCCATGAGGAGGGAAAACTCTGCCTCTAGCGGCTCAATCTGCTACAACACTGATCTCCAATAAGGTAACAACTGATGTTACATTAGATAGATAGATAGATAGATAGATAGATAGATAGATAGATAGATAGATAGATAGATAGATAGATAGATAGATAGATAGATAGATAGATAGATAGATAGACAGACAGACAGATCTCAGACGGCTCAATCTGATTCAACACTGATCTCCAATAAGGTAACAATTGATGTTACATTAGATAGATAGATAGATAGATAGATAGATAGATAGATAGATAGATAGATAGATAGATAGATAGATAGATAGATAGATAGATAGACAGATCTCAGATGGCTCAATCTGATACAACACTGATCTCCAATAAGTTAACAATTGATGTTACATTAGATAGATAGATAGATAGATAGATAGATAGATAGATAGATAGATAGATAGATAGATAGATAGATAGATAGATAGATAGATAGATAGATAGATACAGACAGACGGATTTCTTCATCAGGGAATTGTGGGTGTGCAAAAGTGCTGCGTTGGCCGGGAATCGAACCCGGGTCAACTGCTTGGAAGGCAGCTATGCTAAATACTATACCACCAACGCTGGAAAACATCTGGAGCAACGAGGAGGGAAAACTCTGCCTCTAGCAGCTCAATCTGGTACAACACTGATCTCCAATAAGGTAACAACTGATGTTACATTAGATAGATCGATAGATAGATAGATAGATAGATAGATAGATAGATATATAGATAGATAGATAGATAGATAGATAGATAGATAGATACATACATACAGACAGATTGATTTCTTCATCAGGGAATTGTGGGTGTGGAAAAGTGTTGCGTTGGCCGGGAATCGAACCCCGGTCAACTGCTTGAAAGGCAGCTATGCTAAACACTATTCCACGAACGCTGGAAAACACTTAGAGCAACGAGGAGGGAAAACTCTGCCTCTAGCAGCTCAATCTGGTACAACACTGATCTCCAATAAGGTAACAACTGATGTTACATTAGATAGATAGATAGATAGATAGATAGATAGATAGATAGATAGATAGAGAGATAGATAGATAGATAGATAGATAGATAGATAGATAGATAGATAGATAGATAGATAGATAGATAGATAGATAGATAGATACAGAAAAGACGGATTTCTTCATCAGGGAATTGTGGGTGTGCAAAAGTGCTGCGTTGACCGGGAATCAAACCCGGGTCAACTGCTTGGAAGGCAGCTATGCTAAACACTATACCACCAACGCTGGAAAACATCTGGAGCAACGAGGAGGGAAAACTCTGCCTCTAGAGGCTCAATCTGGTACAACACTGATCTCCAATAAGGTAACAACTGATGAAACATTAGGTAGATAGATAGATAGATAGATAGATAGATAGATAGATAGATAGATAGATAGATAGATAGATAGATAGATAGATAGATAGATAGATAGACAGATCTCAGACGGCTCAATCTGATACAACACTGATCTCCAATAAGGTAACAATTGATGTTACATTAGATAGATAGATAGATAGATAGATAGATAGATAGATAGATAGATAGATAGATAGATAGATAGATAGATACAGACAGATTGATTTCTTCATCAGGGAATTGTGGGTGTGGAAAAGTCTTGCGTTGGCCGGGAATCGAACCCCGGTCAACTGCTTGAAAGGCAGCTATGCTAAACACTATATCACCAACGCTGGAAAACATTTAGAGCAACGAGGAGGGAAAACTCTGCCTCTAGCAGCTCAATCTGGTACAACACTGATCTCCAATAAGGTAACAACTGATGTTACATTAGATAGATAGACAGATTTATTCATCAAGGAATTGTGGGTGTGGAAAAGCGCTGCGTTGGCCAGGAAATCGAACCTGGGTCAGCTGTTTGGAAGGCAGCTATGCTAACCACTATACCACCAACGTTGGAAAGGATCTGGAGCCATGAGGAGGGAAAACTCTGCCTCTAGCGGCTCAATCTGCTACAACACTGATCTCCAATAAGGTAACAACTGATGTTACATTAGATAGATAGATAGATAGATAGATAGATAGATAGATAGATAGATAGATAGATAGATAGATAGATAGATAGATAGATAGATAGATAGATAGATAGATAGATAGACAGACAGACAGATCTCAGACGGCTCAATCTGATTCAACACTGATCTTCAATAAGGTAACAATTGATGTTACATTAGATAGATAGATAGATAGATAGATAGATAGATAGATAGATAGATAGATAGATAGATAGATAGATAGATAGATAGATAGATAGATAGATAGATAGATAGACAGACAGATCTCAGATGGCTCAATCTGATACAACACTGATCTCCAATAAGGTAACAATTGATGTTACATTAGATAGATAGATAGATAGATAGATAGATAGATAGATAGATAGATAGATAGATAGATAGATAGATAGATAGATAGATAGATAGATAGATAGATAGATAGATAGATAGACAGATCTCAGACGGCTCAATCTGTTACACCACTGATCTCCAATAAAGTAACGACTGATGTTACATTAGATAGATAGATAGATAGATAGATAGATAGATAGATAGATAGATAGATAGATAGATAGATAGATAGATAGATAGATAGATAGATAGATAGACAGACAGACAGATCTCAGACGGCTCAATCTGATTCAACACTGATCTCCAATAAGGTAACAATTGATGTTACATTAGATAGATAGATAGATAGATAGATAGATAGATAGATAGATAGATAGATAGATAGATAGATAGATAGATAGATAGATAGATAGATAGATAGACAGACAGACAGATCTCAGATGGCTCAATCTGATACAACACTTATCTCCAATAAGGTAACAATTGATGTTACATTAGATAGATAGATAGATAGATAGATAGATAGATAGATAGATAGATAGATAGATAGATAGATAGATAGATAGATAGATAGATAGATAGATAGATAGATAGATAGATACAGACAGACGGATTTCTTCATCAGGGAATTGGGGGTGTGCAAAAGTGCTGCGTTGGCCGGGAATCGAACCCGGGTCAACTGCTTGGAAGGCAGCTATGCTAAATACTATAGAACCAACGCTGGAATACATCTGGAGCAACGAGGAGGGAAAACTCTGCCTCTAGCGGTTCAATCTGGTACAACACTGATCTCCAATAAGGTAACAACTGATGTTACATTAGATAGATAGATAGATAGATAGATAGATAGATAGATAGATAGATAGATAGATAGATAGATAGATAGATAGATAGATAGATAGATAGACAGATCTCAGACGGCTCAATCTGTTACAACACTGATCTCCAATAAAGTAACGACTGATGTTACATTAGATAGATAGATAGATAGATAGATAGATAGATAGATAGATAGATAGATAGATAGATAGATAGATAGATAGATAGATAGATAGATAGATAGATACATACATACAGACAGATTGATTTCTTCATCAGGGAATTGTGGGTGTGGAAAAGTGTTGCGTTGGCCGGGAATCGAACCCCGGTCAACTGCTTGAAAGGCAGCTATGCTAAACACTATTCCACGAACGCTGGAAAACACTTAGAGCAACGAGGAGGGAAAACTCTGCCTCTAGCAGCTCAATCTGGTACAACACTGATCTCCAATAAGGTAACAACTGATGTTACATTAGATAGATAGATAGATAGATAGATAGATAGATAGATAGATAGATAGATAGATAGATAGATAGATAGATAGATAGATAGATAGATACAGACAGACGGATTTCTTCATCAGGGAATTGTGGGTGTGCAAAAGTGCTGCGTTGGCCGGGAATCGAACCCGGGTCAACTGCTTGGAAGGCAGCTATGGTAAACACTATACCACCAACGCTGGAAAACATCTGGAGCAACGAGGAGGGAAAACTCTGCCTCTAGCGGCTCAATCTGGTACAACACTGATCTCCAATAAGGTAACAACTGATGTTACATTAGATAGATAGATAGATAGATAGATAGATAGATAGATAGATAGATAGATAGATAGATAGATAGATAGATAGATAGATAGATAGATAGATTGATTTCTTCATCAGGGAATTGTGGGTGTGGAAAAGTCTTGCGTTGGCCGGGAATCGAACCCCGGTCAACTGCTTGAAAGGCAGCTATGCTAAACACTATATCACCAACGCTGGAAAACATTTAGAGCAACGAGGAGGGAAAACTCTGCCTCTAGCAGCTCAATCTGGTACAACACTGATCTCCAATAAGGTAACAACTGATGTTACATTAGATAGATAGACAGATTTCTTCAGCAAGGAATTGTGGGTGTGGAAAAGCGCTGCGTTGGCCGGGAAATCGAACCTGGCTCAGCTGCTTGGAAGGCAGCTATGCTAACCACTATACCACCAACGTTGGAAAGGATCTGGAGCCATGAGGAGGGAAAACTCTGCCTCTAGCGGCTCAATCTGCTACAACACTGATCTCAGATAAGGTAACAACTGATGTTACATTAGATAGATAGATAGATAGATAGATAGATAGATAGAATTGTGGGTGTGCAGAAGTTTTACGGTGGCCGGGAATCGAACCCGGATCAACTGCTTGAGACAGCTGCTTGGTTAGCAGCTATGCTAACCACTATACCACCAACACCAGAAAACATCTGGAGCAACGAGGAGGGAAAACTCTGCCTCTAGCGGGTCAATCTGGTACAACACTGATCTCCAATAAGGTAACAACTGATGTTACATTAGATATATAGATAGATAGATAGATAGATAGATAGATAGATAGATAGATAGATAGAATTGTGGGTGTGCAAAAGTTTTACGGTGGCCGGGAATCGAACCCGGGTCAACTGCTTGAGACAGCTGCTTGGTTAGCAGCTATGCTAACCACTATACCACCAACACCGGAAAACATCTGGAGCAACGAGGAGGGAAAACTCTGCCTCTAGCGGGTCAATCTGGTACAACACTGATCTCCAATAAGGAAACAATTGATGTTACATTAGATAGATAGATAGATAGATAGATAGATACAGACAGATTGATTTCTTCATCAGGGAATTGTGGGTGTGCAAAAGTGCTGCGTTGGCCGGGAATCGAACCCGGGTCAACTGCTTGGAAGGCAGCTATGCTAAACACTATACCACCAACGCTGGAAAACATCTGGAGCAACGAGGAGGGAAAACTCTGCCTCTAGAGGCTCAATCTGGTACAACACTGATCTCCAATAAGGTAACAACTGATGTTACATTAGGTAGATAGATAGATAGATAGATAGATAGATAGATAGATAGATAGATAGATAGATAGATAGATAGATAGATAGATAGATAGATAGACAGATCTCAGACGGCTCAATCTGATACAACACTGATCTCCAATAAGGTAACAATTGATGTTGCATTAGATAGATAGATAGATAGATAGATAGATAGATAGATAGATAGATAGATAGATAGATAGATAGATAGATAGATACAGACAGATTGATTTCTTCATCAGGGAATTGTGGGTGTGGAAAAGTCTTGCGTTGGCCGGGAATCGAACCCCGGTCAACTGCTTAAAAGGCAGCTACGCTAAACACTATATCACCAACGCTGGAAAACATTTAGAGCAACGAGGAGGGAAAACTCTGCCTCTAGCAGCTCAATCTGGTACAACACTGATCTCCAATAAGGTAACAACTGATGTTACATTAGATAGATAGACAGATTTATTCATCAAGGAATTGTGGGTGTGGAAAAGCGCTGCGTTGGCCAGGAAATCGAACCTGGGTCAGCTGTTTGGAAGGCAGCTATGCTAACCACTATACCACCAACGTTGGAAAGGATCTGGAGCCATGAGGAGGGAAAACTCTGCCTCTAGCGGCTCAATCTGCTACAACACTGATCTCCAATAAGGTAACAACTGATGTTACATTAGATAGATAGATAGATAGATAGATAGATAGATAGATAGATAGATAGATAGACAGATAGATAGATAGATAGATAGATAGATAGATAGATAGATAGATAGATAGATAGATAGATAGATAGATAGATAGACAGACAGACAGATCTCAGATGGCTCAATCTGATACAACACTGATCTCCAATAAGGTAACAATTGATGTTACATTAGATAGATAGATAGATAGATAGATAGATAGATAGATAGATAGATAGATAGATAGATAGATAGATAGATAGATAGATAGATAGACAGATCTCAGATGGCTCAATCTGTTACAACACTGATCTCCAATAAAGTAACGACTGATGTTACATTAGATAGATAGATAGATAGATAGATAGATAGATAGATAGATAGATAGATAGATAGATAGATAGATAGATAGATAGATAGATAGATAGATAGATAGATAGATAGATAGATAGATAGACAGATCTCAGATGGCTCAATCTGATACAACACTGATCTCCAATAAGGTAACAATTGATGTTACATTATATAGATAGATAGATAGATAGATAGATAGATAGATAGATAGATAGATAGATAGATAGATAGATAGATAGATAGATAGATAGATAGATAGATAGATAGATACAGACAGACGGATTTCTTCATCAGGGAATTGTGGGTGTGCAAAAGTGCTGCGTTGGCCGGGAATCGAACCCGGGTCAACTGCTTGGAAGGCAGCTATGCTAAATACTATAGAACCAACGCTGGAATACATCTGGAGCAACGAGTAGGGAAAACTCTGCCTCTAGCGGCTCAATCTGGTACAACACTGATCTCCAATAAGGTAACAACTGATGTTACATTAGACAGATAGATAGATAGATAGATAGATAGATAGATAGATAGATAGATAGATAGATAGATAGATAGATAGATAGATAGATAGATAGATAGATAGATAGATAGATAGACAGATCTCAGACGGCTCAATCTGTTACAACACTGATCTCCAATAAAGTAACGACTGATGTTACATTAGATAGATAGATAGATAGATAGATAGATAGATAGATAGATAGATAGATAGATAGATAGATAGATAGATAGATAGATAGATAGATACATACATACAGACAGATTGATTTCTTCATCAGGGAATTGTGGGTGTGGAAAAGTGTTGCGTTGGCCGGGAATCGAACCCCGGTCAACTGCTTGAAAGGCAGCTATGCTAAACACTATTCCACGAACGCTGGAAAACACTTAGAGCAACGAGGAGGGAAAACTCTGCCTCTAGCAGCTCAATCTGGTACAACACTGATCTCCAATAAGGTAACAACTGATGTTACATTAGATAGATAGATAGATAGATAGATAGATAGATAGATAGATAGATAGATAGATAGATAGATAGATAGATAGATAGATAGATAGATACAGACAGACGGATTTCTTCATCAGGGAATTGTGGGTGTGCAAAAGTGCTGCGTTGGCCGGGAATCGAACCCGGGTCAACTGCTTGGAAGGCAGCTAGGCTAACCACTATACCACCAACGCTGGAAAGCACCTGGACCGATGAGGAGGGAAACCTCTGCCTCTAGCGGCTCAATCTGGTACAACACTGATCTCCAATAAGGTAACAACTGATGTTACATTAGATAGATAGATAGATAGATAGATAGATAGATAGATAGATAGATAGATAGATAGATAGATAGATAGATAGACAGACAGACAGATCTCAGATGGCTCAATCTGATACAACACTGATCTCCAATAAGGTAACAATTGATGTTACATTAGATAGATAGATAGATAGATAGATAGATAGATAGATAGATAGATAGATAGATAGATAGATAGATAGATAGATAGATAGATACAGACAGACGGATTTCTTCATCAGGGAATTGTGGGTCTGCAAAAGTGCTGCGTTGGCCGGGAATCGAACCCGGGTCAACTGCTTGGAAGGCAGCTATGCTAAATACTATAGAACCAACGCTGGAAAACATCTGGAGCAACGAGGAGGGAAAACTCTGCCTCTAGCGGCTCAATCTGGTACAACACTGATCTCCAATAAGGTAACAACTGATGTTACATTAGATAGATCGATAGATAGATAGATAGATAGATAGATAGATAGATAGATAGATAGATAGATAGATAGATAGATAGATAGATAGATAGATAGATAGATAGATAGATAGATACAGACAGACGGATTTCTTCATCAGGGAATTGTGGGTGTGCAAAAGTGCTGCGTTGGCCGGGAATCGAACCCGGGTCAACTGCTTGGAAGGCAGCTATGCTAAATACTATAGAACCAACGCTGGAATACATCTGGAGCAACGAGTAGGGAAAACTCTGCCTCTAGCGGCTCAATCTGGTACAACACTGATCTCCAATAAGGTAACAACTGATGTTACATTAGATAGATAGATAGATAGATAGATAGATAGATAGATAGATAGATAGATAGATAGATAGATAGATAGATAGATAGACAGATCTCAGACGGCTCAATCTGTTACAACACTGATCTCCAATAAAGTAACGACTGATGTTACATTAGATAGATAGATAGATAGATAGATAGATAGATAGATAGATAGATAGATAGATAGATAGATAGATAGATAGATAGATAGATACATACATACAGACAGATTGATTTCTTCATCAGGGAATTGTGGGTGTGGAAAAGTGTTGCGTTGGCCGGGAATCGAACCCCGGTCAACTGCTTGAAAGGCAGCTATGCTAAACACTATTCCACGAACGCTGGAAAACACTTAGAGCAACGAGGAGGGAAAACTCTGCCTCTAGCAGCTCAATCTGGTACAACACTGATCTCCAATAAGGTAACAACTGATGTTACATTAGATAGATAGATAGATAGATAGATAGATAGATAGATAGATAGATAGATAGATAGATAGATAGATAGATAGATAGATAGATACATACATACAGACAGATTGATTTCTTCATCAGGGAATTGTGGGTGTGGAAAAGTCTTGCGTTGGCCGGGAATCGAACCCCGGTCAACTGCTTAAAAGGCAGCTATGCTAAACACTATATCACCAACGCTGGAAAACATTTAGAGCAACGAGGAGGGAAAACTCTGCCTCTAGCAGCTCAATCTGGTACAACACTGATCTCCAATAAGGTAACAACTGATGTTACATTAGATAGATAGACAGATTTATTCATCAAGGAATTGTGGGTGTGGAAAAGCGCTGCGTTGGCCAGGAAATCGAACCTGGGTCAGCTGTTTGGAAGGCAGCTATGCTAACCACTATACCACCAACGTTGGAAAGGATCTGGAGCCATGAGGAGGGAAAACTCTGCCTCTAGCGGCTCAATCTGCTACAACACTGATCTCCAATAAGGTAACAACTGATGTTACATTAGATAGATAGATAGATAGATAGATAGATAGATAGATAGATAGATAGATAGATAGATAGATAGATAGATAGACAGATAGATAGATAGATAGATAGATAGATAGATAGATAGATAGATAGATAGATAGATAGATAGATAGATAGATAGATAGATAGATAGATAGATAGACAGACAGACAGATCTCAGATGGCTCAATCTGATACAACACTGATCTCCAATAAGGTAACAATTGATGTTACATTAGATAGATAGATAGATAGATAGATAGATAGATAGATAGATAGATAGATAGATAGATAGATAGATAGATAGATAGATAGATAGATAGACAGATCTCAGATGGCTCAATCTGTTACAACACTGATCTCCAATAAAGTAACGACTGATGTTACATTAGATAGATAGATAGATAGATAGATAGATAGATAGATAGATAGATAGATAGATAGATAGATAGATAGATAGATAGATAGATAGATAGATAGATAGATAGATAGATAGATAGATAGACAGACAGACAGATCTCAGATGGCTCAATCTGATACAACACTGATCTCCAATAAGGTAACAATTGATGTTACATTATATAGATAGATAGATAGATAGATAGATAGATAGATAGATAGATAGATAGATAGATAGATAGATAGATAGATAGATAGATAGATAGATAGATAGATACAGACAGACGGATTTCTTCATCAGGGAATTGTGGGTGTGCAAAAGTGCTGCGTTGGCCGGGAATCGAACCCGGGTCAACTGCTTGGAAGGCAGCTATGCTAAATACTATAGAACCAACGCTGGAATACATCTGGAGCAACGAGTAGGGAAAACTCTGCCTCTAGCGGCTCAATCTGGTACAACACTGATCTCCAATAAGGTAACAACTGATGTTACATTAGACAGATAGATAGATAGATAGATAGATAGATAGATAGATAGATAGATAGATAGATAGATAGATAGATAGATAGATAGATAGATAGATAGATAGATAGATAGACAGATCTCAGACGGCTCAATCTGTTACAACACTGATCTCCAATAAAGTAACGACTGATGTTACATTAGATAGATAGATAGATAGATAGATAGATAGATAGATAGATAGATAGATAGATAGATAGATAGATAGATAGATAGATACATACATACAGACAGATTGATTTCTTCATCAGGGAATTGTGGGTGTGGAAAAGTGTTGCGTTGGCCGGGAATCGAACCCCGGTCAACTGCTTGAAAGGCAGCTATGCTAAACACTATTCCACGAACGCTGGAAAACACTTAGAGCAACGAGGAGGGAAAACTCTGCCTCTAGCAGCTCAATCTGGTACAACACTGATCTCCAATAAGGTAACAACTGATGTTACATTAGATAGATAGATAGATAGATAGATAGATAGATAGATAGATAGATAGATAGATAGATAGATAGATAGATAGATAGATAGATAGATAGATAGATAGATAGATAGATAGATACAGACAGACGGATTTCTTCATCAGGGAATTGTGGGTGTGCAAAAGTGCTGCGTTGGCCGGGAATCGAACCCGGGTCAACTGCTTGGAAGGCAGCTAGGCTAACCACTATACCACCAACGCTGGAAAGCACCTGGACCGATGAGGAGGGAAACCTCTGCCTCTAGCGGCTCAATCTGGTACAACACTGATCTCCAATAAGGTAACAACTGATGTTACATTAGATAGATAGATAGATAGATAGATAGATAGATAGATAGATAGATAGATAGATAGATAGATAGATAGATAGATAGATAGACAGACAGACAGATCTCAGATGGCTCAATCTGATACAACACTGATCTCCAATAAGGTAACAATTGATGTTACATTAGATAGATAGATAGATAGATAGATAGATAGATAGATAGATAGATAGATAGATAGATAGATAGATAGATAGATAGATAGATAGATAGATAGATAGATAGATACAGACAGACGGATTTCTTCATCAGGGAATTGTGGGTCTGCAAAAGTGCTGCGTTGGCCGGGAATCGAACCCGGGTCAACTGCTTGGAAGGCAGCTATGCTAAATACTATAGAACCAACGCTGGAAAACATCTGGAGCAACGAGGAGGGAAAACTCTGCCTCTAGCGGCTCAATCTGGTACAACACTGATCTCCAATAAGGTAACAACTGATGTTACATTAGATAGATCGATAGATAGATAGATAGATAGATAGATAGATAGATAGATAGATAGATAGATAGATAGATAGATAGATAGATAGATAGATAGATAGATAGATAGATACAGACAGACGGATTTCTTCATCAGGGAATTGTGGGTGTGCAAAAGTGCTGCGTTGGCCGGGAATCGAACCCGGGTCAACTGCTTGGAAGGCAGCTATGCTAAATACTATAGAACCAACGCTGGAATACATCTGGAGCAACGAGTAGGGAAAACTCTGCCTCTAGCGGCTCAATCTGGTACAACACTGATCTCCAATAAGGTAACAACTGATGTTACATTAGATAGATAGATAGATAGATAGATAGATAGATAGATAGATAGATAGATAGATAGATAGATAGATAGATAGATAGATAGATAGATAGATAGATAGATAGATAGATAGACAGATCTCAGACGGCTCAATCTGTTACAACACTGATCTCCAATAAAGTAACGACTGATGTTACATTAGATAGATAGATAGATAGATAGATAGATAGATAGATAGATAGATAGATAGATAGATAGATAGATAGATAGATAGATACATACATACAGACAGATTGATTTCTTCATCAGGGAATTGTGGGTGTGGAAAAGTGTTGCGTTGGCCGGGAATCGAACCCCGGTCAACTGCTTGAAAGGCAGCTATGCTAAACACTATTCCACGAACGCTGGAAAACACTTAGAGCAACGAGGAGGGAAAACTCTGCCTCTAGCAGCTCAATCTGGTACAACACTGATCTCCAATAAGGTAACAACTGATGTTACATTAGATAGATAGATAGATAGATAGATAGATAGATAGATAGATAGATAGATAGATAGATAGATAGATAGATAGATAGATAGATAGATAGATAGATACAGACAGACGGATTTCTTCATCAGGGAATTGTGGGTGTGCAAAAGTGCTGCGTTGGCCGGGAATCGAACCCGGGTCAACTGCTTGGAAGGCAGCTAGGCTAACCACTATACCACCAACGCTGGAAAGCACCTGGACCGATGAGGAGGGAAACCTCTGCCTCTAGCGGCTCAATCTGGTACAACACTGATCTCCAATAAGGTAACAACTGATGTTACATTAGATAGATAGATAGATAGATAGATAGATAGATAGATAGATAGATAGATAGATAGATAGATAGATAGATAGACAGACAGACAGATCTCAGATGGCTCAATCTGATACAACACTGATCTCCAATAAGGTAACAATTGATGTTACATTAGATAGATAGATAGATAGATAGATAGATAGATAGATAGATAGATAGATAGATAGATAGATAGATAGATAGATAGATAGATACAGACAGACGGATTTCTTCATCAGGGAATTGTGGGTCTGCAAAAGTGCTGCGTTGGCCGGGAATCGAACCCGGGTCAACTGCTTGGAAGGCAGCTATGCTAAATACTATAGAACCAACGCTGGAAAACATCTGGAGCAACGAGGAGGGAAAACTCTGCCTCTAGCGGCTCAATCTGGTACAACACTGATCTCCAATAAGGTAACAACTGATGTTACATTAGATAGATAGATAGATAGATAGATAGATAGATAGATAGATAGATAGATAGATAGATAGATAGATAGATAGATTTCTTCATCAGGGAATTGTGGGTGTGGAAAAGTCTTGCGTTGGCCGGGAATCGAACCCCGGTCAACTGCTTGAAAGGCAGCTATGCTAAACACTATATCACCAACGCTGGAAAACATTTAGAGCAACGAGGAGGGAAAACTCTGCCTCTAGCGGCTCAATCTGCTACAACACTGATCTCCAATAAGGTAACAACTGATGTTACATTAGATAGATAGATAGATAGATAGATAGATAGATAGATAGATAGATAGATAGATAGATAGATAGATAGATAGATAGATAGATAGATAGATAGATAGATACAGACAGACGGATTTCTTCATCAGGGAATTGTGGGTGTGCAAAAGTGCTGCGTTGGCCGGGAATCGAACCCGGGTCAACTGCTTGGAAGGCAGCTATGCTAAATACTATACCACCAACGCTGGAAAACATCTGGAGCAACGAGGAGGGAAAACTCAGCCTCTAGCGGCTCAATCTGGTACAACACTGATCTCCAATAAGGTAACAACTGATGTTACATTAGATAGATAGATAGATAGATAGATAGATAGATAGATAGATAGATAGATAGATAGATAGATAGATAGATAGATAGATAGATAGATAGATAGATAGATAGATAGATAGATAGACAGATCTCAGACGGCTCAATCTGTTACAACACTGATCTCCAATAAAGTAACGACTGATGTTACATTAGATAGATAGATAGATAGATAGATAGATAGATAGATAGATAGATAGATAGATAGATAGATAGATAGATAGATAGATAGATAGATAGATAGATAGATACATACATACAGACAGATTGATTTCTTCATCAGGGAATTGTGGGTGTGGAAAAGTGTTGCGTTGGCCGGGAATCGAACCCCGGTCAACTGCTTGAAAGGCAGCTATGCTAAACACTATTCCACGAACGCTGGAAAACACTTAGAGCAACGAGGAGGGAAAACTCTGCCTCTAGCAGCTCAATCTGGTACAAAACTGATCTCCAATAAGGTAACAACTGATGTTACATTAGATAGATAGATAGATAGATAGATAGATAGATAGATAGATAGATAGATAGATAGATAGATAGATAGATAGATAAATAGATAGATAGATAGATAGATAGATAGATAGATAGATAGATAGATAGATAGATAGATAGATAGATAGATAGATAGATAGATAGATACAGACAGACGGATTTCTTCATCAGGGAATTGTGGGTGTGCAAAAGTGCTGCGTTGGCCGGGAATCGAACCCGGGTCAACTGCTTGGAAGGCAGCTAGGCTAACCACTATACCACGAACGCTGGAAAGCACCTGGACCGATGAGGAGGGAAACCTCTGCCTCTAGCGGCTCAATCTGGTACAACACTGATCTCCAATAAGGTAACAACTGATGTTACATTAGATAGATAGATAGATAGATAGATAGATAGATAGATAGATAGATAGATAGATAGATAGATAGATAGATAGATAGATAGATAGATAGATAGACAGACAGACAGATCTCAGATGGCTCAATCTGATACAACACTGATCTCCAATAAGGTAACAATTGATGTTACATTAGATAGATAGATAGATAGATAGATAGATAGATAGATAGATAGATAGATAGATAGATAGATAGATAGATACATACATACAGACAGATTGATTTCTTCATCAGGGAATTGTGGGTGTGGAAAAGTGTTGCGTTGGCCGGGAATCGAACCCCGGTCAACTGCTTGAAAGGCAGCTATGCTAAACACTATTCCACGAACGCTGGAAAACACTTAGAGCAACGAGGAGGGAAAACTCTGCCTCTAGCAGCTCAATCTGGTACAAAACTGATCTCCAATAAGGTAACAACTGATGTTACATTAGATAGATAGATAGATAGATAGATAGATAGATAGATAGATAGATAGATAGATAGATAGATAAATAGATAGATAGATAGATAGATAGATAGATAGATAGATAGATAGATAGATAGATAGATAGATAGATAGATAGATAGATAGATAGATACAGACAGACGGATTTCTTCATCAGGGAATTGTGGGTGTGCAAAAGTGCTGCGTTGGCCGGGAATCGAACCCGGGTCAACTGCTTGGAAGGCAGCTAGGCTAACCACTATACCACGAACGCTGGAAAGCACCTGGACCGATGAGGAGGGAAACCTCTGCCTCTAGCGGCTCAATCTGGTACAACACTGATCTCCAATAAGGTAACAACTGATGTTACATTAGATAGATAGATAGATAGATAGATAGATAGATAGATAGATAGATAGATAGATAGATAGATAGATAGATAGATAGATAGACAGACAGACAGATCTCAGATGGCTCAATCTGATACAACACTGATCTCCAATAAGGTAACAATTGATGTTACATTAGATAGATAGATAGATAGATAGATAGATAGATAGATAGATAGATAGATAGATAGATAGATAGATAGATAGATAGATAGATAGATAGATAGATAGATACAGACAGACGGATTTCTTCATCAGGGAATTGTGGGTCTGCAAAAGTGCTGCGTTGGCCGGGAATCGAACCCGGGTCAACTGCTTGGAAGGCAGCTATGCTAAATACTATAGAACCAACGCTGGAAAACATCTGGAGCAACGAGAAGGGAAAACTCTGCCTCTAGCGGCTCAATCTGGTACAACACTGATCTCCAATAAGGTAACAACTGATGTTACATTAGATAGATCGATAGATAGATAGATAGATAGATAGATAGATAGATAGATAGATAGATAGATAGATAGATAGATAGATAGATAGATACAGACAGACGGATTTCTTCATCAGGGAATTGTGGGTGTGCAAAAGTGCTGCGTTGGCCGGGAATCGAACCCGGGTCAACTGCTTGGAAGGCAGCTATGCTAAATACTATAGAACCAACGCTGGAATACATCTGGAGCAACGAGTAGGGAAAACTCTGCCTCTAGCGGCTCAATCTGGTACAACACTGATCTCCAATAAGGTAACAACTGATGTTACATTAGATAGATAGATAGATAGATAGATAGATAGATAGATAGATAGATAGATAGATAGATAGATAGATAGATAGATAGATAGATAGATAGACAGATCTCAGACGGCTCAATCTGTTACAACACTGATCTCCAATAAAGTAACGACTGATGTTACATTAGATAGATAGATAGATAGATAGATAGATAGATAGATAGATAGATAGATAGATAGATAGATAGATAGATAGATAGATAGATAGATAGATAGATAGATAGATAGATACATACATACATACATACAGACAGATTGATTTCTTCATCAGGGAATTGTGGGTGTGGAAAAGTGTTGCGTTGGCCGGGAATCGAACCCCGGTCAACTGCTTGAAAGGCAGCTATGCTAAACACTATTCCACGAACGCTGGAAAACACTTAGAGCAACGAGGAGGGAAAACTCTGCCTCTAGCAGCTCAATCTGGTACAACACTGATCTCCAATAAGGTAACAACTGATGTTACATTAGATAGATAGATAGATAGATAGATAGATAGATAGATAGATAGATAGATAGATAGATAGATAGATAGATAGATAGATAGATAGATAGATAGATAGATAGATAGATAGATACAGACAGACGGATTTCTTCATCAGGGAATTGTGGGTGTGCAAAAGTGCTGCGTTGGCCGGGAATCGAACCCGGGTCAACTGCTTGGAAGGCAGCTATGCTAAATACTATAGAACCAACGCTGGAATACATCTGGAGCAACGAGTAGGGAAAACTCTGCCTCTAGCGGCTCAATCTGGTACAACACTGATCTCCAATAAGGTAACAACTGATGTTACATTAGACAGATAGATAGATAGATAGATAGATAGATAGATAGATAGATAGATAGATAGATAGATAGATAGATAGATAGATAGATAGATAGATAGATAGATAGATAGATAGACAGATCTCAGACGGCTCAATCTGTTACAACACTGATCTGCAATAAAGTAACGACTGATGTTACATTAGATAGATAGATAGATAGATAGATAGATAGATAGATAGATAGATAGATAGATAGATAGATAGATAGATAGATAGATAGATAGATACATACATACAGACAGATTGATTTCTTCATCAGGGAATTGTGGGTGTGGAAAAGTGTTGCGTTGGCCGGGAATCGAACCCCGGTCAACTGCTTGAAAGGCAGCTATGCTAAACACTATTCCACGAACGCTGGAAAACACTTAGAGCAACGAGGAGGGAAAACTCTGCCTCTAGCAGCTCAATCTGGTACAACACTGATCTCCAATAAGGTAACAACTGATGTTACATTAGATAGATAGATAGATAGATAGATAGATAGATAGATAGATAGATAGATAGATAGATAGATAGATAGATAGATAGATAGATAGATAGATAGATACAGACAGACGGATTTCTTCATCAGGGAATTGTGGGTGTGCAAAAGTGCTGCGTTGGCCGGGAATCGAACCCGGGTCAACTGCTTGGAAGGCAGCTAGGCTAACCACTATACCACCAACGCTGGAAAGCACCTGGACCGATGAGGAGGGAAACCTCTGCCTCTAGCGGCTCAATCTGGTACAACACTGATCTCCAATAAGGTAACAACTGATGTTACATTAGATAGATAGATAGATAGATAGATAGATAGATAGATAGATAGATAGATAGATAGATAGATAGATAGATAGACAGACAGACAGATCTCAGATGGCTCAATCTGATACAACACTGATCTCCAATAAGGTAACAATTGATGTTACATTAGATAGATAGATAGATAGATAGATAGATAGATAGATAGATAGATAGATAGATAGATAGATAGATAGATAGATAGATAGATAGATAGATAGATAGATACAGACAGACGGATTTCTTCATCAGGGAATTGTGGGTCTGCAAAAGTGCTGCGTTGGCCGGGAATCGAACCCGGGTCAACTGCTTGGAAGGCAGCTATGCTAAATACTATAGAACCAACGCTGGAAAACATCTGGAGCAACGAGGAGGGAAAACTCTGCCTCTAGCGGCTCAATCTGGTACAACACTGATCTCCAATAAGGTAACAACTGATGTTACATTAGATAGATCGATAGATAGATAGATAGATAGATAGATAGATAGATAGATAGATAGATAGATAGATAGATAGATAGATAGATAGATAGATAGATAGATAGATACAGACAGACGGATTTCTTCATCAGGGAATTGTGGGTGTGCAAAAGTGCTGCGTTGGCCGGGAATCGAACCCAGGTCAACTGCTTGGAAGGCAGCTATGCTAAATACTATAGAACCAACGCTGGAATACATCTGGAGCAACGAGTAGGGAAAACTCTGCCTCTAGCGGCTCAATCTGGTACAACACTGATCTCCAATAAGGTAACAACTGATGTTACATTAGATAGATAGATAGATAGATAGATAGATAGATAGATAGATAGATAGATAGATAGATAGATAGATAGATAGATAGATAGATAGATAGATAGATAGATAGACAGACAGATCTCAGACGGCTCAATCTGTTACAACACTGATCTCCAATAAAGTAACGACTGATGTTACATTAGATAGATAGATAGATAGATAGATAGATAGATAGATAGATAGATAGATAGATAGATAGATAGATAGATAGATAGATAGATACATACATACAGACAGATTGATTTCTTCATCAGGGAATTGTGGGTGTGGAAAAGTGTTGCGTTGGCCGGGAATCGAACCCCGGTCAACTGCTTGAAAGGCAGCTATGCTAAACACTATTCCACGAACGCTGGAAAACACTTAGAGCAACGAGGAGGGAAAACTCTGCCTCTAGCAGCTCAATCTGGTACAACACTGATCTCCAATAAGGTAACAACTGATGTTACATTAGATAGATAGATAGATAGATAGATAGATAGATAGATAGATAGATAGATAGATAGATAGATAGATAGATAGATAGATAGATACAGACAGACGGATTTCTTCATCAGGGAATTGTGGGTGTGCAAAAGTGCTGCGTTGGCCGGGAATCGAACCCGGGTCAACTGCTTGGAAGGCAGCTAGGCTAACCACTATACCACCAACGCTGGAAAGCACCTGGACCGATGAGGAGGGAAACCTCTGCCTCTAGCGGCTCAATCTGGTACAACACTGATCTCCAATAAGGTAACAACTGATGTTACATTAGATAGATAGATAGATAGATAGATAGATAGATAGATAGATAGATAGATAGATAGATAGATAGATAGATAGATAGATAGACAGACAGACAGATCTCAGATGGCTCAATCTGATACAACACTGATCTCCAATAAGGTAACAATTGATGTTACATTAGATAGATAGATAGATAGATAGATAGATAGATAGATAGATAGATAGATAGATAGATAGATACAGACAGACGGATTTCTTCATCAGGGAATTGTGGGTCTGCAAAAGTGCTGCGTTGGCCGGGAATCGAACCCGGGTCAACTGCTTGGAAGGCAGCTATGCTAAATACTATAGAACCAACGCTGGAAAACATCTGGAGCAACGAGGAGGGAAAACTCTGCCTCTAGCGGCTCAATCTGGTACAACACTGATCTCCAATAAGGTAACAACTGATGTTACATTAGATAGATCGATAGATAGATAGATAGATAGATAGATAGATAGATAGATAGATAGATAGATAGATAGATAGATAGATAGATAGATAGATAGATAGATAGATAGATAGATTTCTTCATCAGGGAATTGTGGGTGTGGAAAAGTCTTGCGTTGGCCGGGAATCGAACCCCGGTCAACTGCTTGAAAGGCAGCTATGCTAAACACTATATCACCAACGCTGGAAAACATTTAGAGCAACGAGGAGGGAAAACTCTGCCTCTAGCGGCTCACTCTGCTACAACACTGATCTCCAATAAGGTAACAACTGATGTTACATTAGATAGATAGATAGATAGATAGATAGATAGATAGATAGATAGATAGATAGATAGATAGATAGATAGATAGATAGATAGATAGATAGATAGATAGATAGATAGATACAGACAGACGGATTTCTTCATCAGGGAATTGTGGGTGTGCAAAAGTGCTGCGTTGGCCGGGAATCGAACCCGGGTCAACTGCTTGGAAGGCAGCTATGCTAAATACTATACCACCAACGCTGGAAAACATCTGGAGCAACGAGGAGGGAAAACTCAGCCTCTAGCGGCTCAATCTGGTACAACACTGATCTCCAATAAGGTAACAACTGATGTTACATTAGATAGATAGATAGATAGATAGATAGATAGATAGATAGATAGATAGATAGATAGATAGATAGATAGATAGATAGATTTCTTCATCAGGGAATTGTGGGTGTGGAAAAGTCTTGCGTTGGCCGGGAATCGAACCCCGGTCAACTGCTTGAAAGGCAGCTATGCTAAACACTATATCACCAACGCTGGAAAACATTTAGAGCAACGAGGAGGGAAAACTCTGCCTCTAGCGGCTCACTCTGCTACAACACTGATCTCCAATAAGGTAACAACTGATGTTACATTAGATAGATAGATAGATAGATAGATAGATAGATAGATAGATAGATAGATAGATAGATAGATAGATAGATAGATAGATAGATAGATAGATACATACATACAGACAGATTGATTTCTTCATCAGGGAATTGTGGGTGTGGAAAAGTGTTGCGTTGGCCGGGAATCGAACCCCGGTCAACTGCTTGAAAGGCAGCTATGCTAAACACTATTCCACGAACGCTGGAAAACACTTAGAGCAACGAGGAGGGAAAACTCTGCCTCTAGCAGCTCAATCTGGTACAAAACTGATCTCCAATAAGGTAACAACTGATGTTACATTAGATAGATAGATAGATAGATAGATAGATAGATAGATAGATAGATAGATAGATAGATAGATAGATAGATAGATAGATAGATAGATAGATAGATACAGACAGACGGATTTCTTCATCAGGGAATTGTGGGTGTGCAAAAGTGCTGCGTTGGCCGGGAATCGAACCCGGGTCAACTGCTTGGAAGGCAGCTAGGCTAACCACTATACCACCAACGCTGGAAAGCACCTGGACCGATGAGGAGGGAAACCTCTGCCTCTAGCGGCTCAATCTGGTACAACACTGATCTCCAATAAGGTAACAACTGATGTTACATTAGATAGATAGATAGATAGATAGATAGATAGATAGATAGATAGATAGATAGATAGATAGATAGATAGATAGATAGATAGATAGATAGATAGACAGACAGACAGATCTCAGATGGCTCAATCTGATACAACACTGATCTCCAATAAGGTAACAATTGATGTTACATTAGATAGATAGATAGATAGATAGATAGATAGATAGATAGATAGATAGATAGATAGATAGATAGATAGATAGATAGATAGATAGATAGATAGATAGATAGATACAGACAGACGGATTTCTTCATCAGGGAATTGTGGGTCTGCAAAAGTGCTGCGTTGGCCGGGAATCGAACCCGGGTCAACTGCTTGGAAGGCAGCTATGCTAAATACTATAGAACCAACGCTGGAAAACATCTGGAGCAACGAGAAGGGAAAACTCTGCCTCTAGCGGCTCAATCTGGTACAACACTGATCTCCAATAAGGTAACAACTGATGTTACATTAGATAGATCGATAGATAGATAGATAGATAGATAGATAGATAGATAGATAGATAGATAGATAGATAGATAGATAGATAGATAGATAGATACATAGATAGATAGATAGATAGATAGATAGATAGATACAGACAGACGGATTTCTTCATCAGGGAATTGTGGGTGTGCAAAAGTGCTGCGTTGGCCGGGAATCGAACCCGGGTCAACTGCTTGGAAGGCAGCTATGCTAAATACTATAGAACCAACGCTGGAATACATCTGGAGCAACGAGTAGGGAAAACTCTGCCTCTAGCGGCTCAATCTGGTACAACACTGATCTCCAATAAGGTAACAACTGATGTTACATTAGATAGATAGATAGATAGATAGATAGATAGATAGATAGATAGATAGATAGATAGATAGATAGATAGATAGATAGATAGATAGATAGATAGATAGATAGATAGATAGATAGATAGATAGACAGATCTCAGACGGCTCAATCTGTTACAACACTGATCTCCAATAAAGTAACGACTGATGTTACATTAGATAGATAGATAGATAGATAGATAGATAGATAGATAGATAGATAGATAGATAGATAGATAGATAGATAGATAGATACATACATACAGACAGATTGATTTCTTCATCAGGGAATTGTGGGTGTGGAAAAGTGTTGCGTTGGCCGGGAATCGAACCCCGGTCAACTGCTTGAAAGGCAGCTATGCTAAACACTATTCCACGAACGCTGGAAAACACTTAGAGCAACGAGGAGGGAAAACTCTGCCTCTAGCAGCTCAATCTGGTACAACACTGATCTCCAATAAGGTAACAACTGATGTTACATTAGATAGATAGATAGATAGATAGATAGATAGATAGATAGATAGATAGATAGATAGATAGATAGATACAGACAGACGGATTTCTTCATCAGGGAATTGTGGGTGTGCAAAAGTGCTGCGTTGGCCGGGAATCGAACCCGGGTCAACTGCTTGGAAGGCAGCTAGGCTAACCACTATACCACCAACGCTGGAAAGCACCTGGACCGATGAGGAGGGAAACCTCTGCCTCTAGCGGCTCAATCTGGTACAACACTGATCTCCAATAAGGTAACAACTGATGTTACATTAGATAGATAGATAGATAGATAGATAGATAGATAGATAGATAGATAGATAGATAGATAGATAGATAGACAGACAGACAGATCTCAGATGGCTCAATCTGATACAACACTGATCTCCAATAAGGTAACAATTGATGTTACATTAGATAGATAGATAGATAGATAGATAGATAGATAGATAGATAGATAGATAGATAGATAGATAGATAGATAGATAGATAGATAGATACAGACAGACGGATTTCTTCATCAGGGAATTGTGGGTCTGCAAAAGTGCTGCGTTGGCCGGGAATCGAACCCGGGTCAACTGCTTGGAAGGCAGCTATGCTAAATACTATAGAACCAACGCTGGAAAACATCTGGAGCAACGAGGAGGGAAAACTCTGCCTCTAGCGGCTCAATCTGGTACAACACTGATCTCCAATAAGGTAACAACTGATGTTACATTAGATAGATCGATAGATAGATAGATAGATAGATAGATAGATAGATAGATAGATAGATAGATAGATAGATAGATAGATAGATAGATAGATAGACAGATCTCAGACGGCTCAATCTGTTACAACACTGATCTCCAATAAAGTAACGACTGATGTTACATTAGATAGATAGATAGATAGATAGATAGATAGATAGATAGATAGATAGATAGATAGATAGATAGATAGATAGATAGATAGATAGATAGATACATACATACAGACAGATTGATTTCTTCATCAGGGAATTGTGGGTGTGGAAAAGTGTTGCGTTGGCCGGGAATCGAACCCCGGTCAACTGCTTGAAAGGCAGCTATGCTAAACACTATTCCACGAACGCTGGAAAACACTTAGAGCAACGAGGAGGGAAAACTCTGCCTCTAGCAGCTCAATCTGGTACAACACTGATCTCCAATAAGGTAACAACTGATGTTACATTAGATAGATAGATAGATAGATAGATAGATAGATAGATAGATAGATAGATAGATAGATAGATAGATAGATAGATAGATAGATAGATAGATACAGACAGACGGATTTCTTCATCAGGGAATTGTGGGTGTGCAAAAGTGCTGCGTTGGCCGGGAATCGAACCCGGGTCAACTGCTTGGAAGGCAGCTATGCTAAACACTATACCACCAACGCTGGAAAACATCTGGAGCAACGAGGAGGGAAAACTCTGCCTCTAGCGGCTCAATCTGGTACAACACTGATCTCCAATAAGGTAACAACTGATGTTACATTAGATAGATAGATAGATAGATAGATAGATAGATAGATAGATAGATAGATAGATAGATAGATAGATAGATAGATAGATAGATAGATAGATAGATTTCTTCATCAGGGAATTGTGGGTGTGGAAAAGTCTTGCGTTGGCCGGGAATCGAACCCCGGTCAACTGCTTGAAAGGCAGCTATGCTAAACACTATATCACCAACGCTGGAAAACATTTAGAGCAACGAGGAGGGAAAACTCTGCCTCTAGCGGCTCAATCTGCTACAACACTGATCTCCAATAAGGTAACAACTGATGTTACATTAGATAGATAGATAGATAGATAGATAGATAGATAGATAGATAGATAGATAGATAGATAGATAGATAGATAGATAGATAGATAGATAGATAGATAGATACAGACAGACGGATTTCTTCATCAGGGAATTGTGGGTGTGCAAAAGTGCTGCGTTGGCCGGGAATCGAACCCGGGTCAACTGCTTGGAAGGCAGCTATGCTAAATACTATACCACCAACGCTGGAAAACATCTGGAGCAACGAGGAGGGAAAACTCAGCCTCTAGCGGCTCAATCTGGTACAACACTGATCTCCAATAAGGTAACAACTGATGTTACATTAGATAGATAGATAGATAGATAGATAGATAGATAGATAGATAGATAGATAGATAGATAGATAGATAGATAGATAGATAGATAGATAGATAGATAGATAGATAGACAGATCTCAGACGGCTCAATCTGTTACAACACTGATCTCCAATAAAGTAACGACTGATGTTACATTAGATAGATAGATAGATAGATAGATAGATAGATAGATAGATAGATAGATAGATAGATAGATAGATAGATAGATAGATAGATAGATAGATACATACATACAGACAGATTGATTTCTTCATCAGGGAATTGTGGGTGTGGAAAAGTGTTGCGTTGGCCGGGAATCGAACCCCGGTCAACTGCTTGAAAGGCAGCTATGCTAAACACTATTCCACGAACGCTGGAAAACACTTAGAGCAACGAGGAGGGAAAACTCTGCCTCTAGCAGCTCAATCTGGTACAAAACTGATCTCCAATAAGGTAACAACTGATGTTACATTAGATAGATAGATAGATAGATAGATAGATAGATAGATAGATAGATAGATAGATAGATAGATAGATAGATAGATAGATAGATACAGACAGACGGATTTCTTCATCAGGGAATTGTGGGTGTGCAAAAGTGCTGCGTTGGCCGGGAATCGAACCCGGGTCAACTGCTTGGAAGGCAGCTAGGCTAACCACTATACCACCAACGCTGGAAAGCACCTGGACCGATGAGGAGGGAAACCTCTGCCTCTAGCGGCTCAATCTGGTACAACACTGATCTCCAATAAGGTAACAACTGATGTTACATTAGATAGATAGATAGATAGATAGATAGATAGATAGATAGATAGATAGATAGATAGATAGATAGATAGATAGATAGATAGATAGATAGACAGATCTCAGACGGCTCAATCTGTTACAACACTGATCTCCAATAAAGTAACGACTGATGTTACATTAGATAGATAGATAGATAGATAGATAGATAGATAGATAGATAGATAGATAGATAGATAGATAGATACATACATACAGACAGATTGATTTCTTCATCAGGGAATTGTGGGTGTGGAAAAGTGTTGCGTTGGCCGGGAATCGAACCCCGGTCAACTGCTTGAAAGGCAGCTATGCTAAACACTATTCCACGAACGCTGGAAAACACTTAGAGCAACGAGGAGGGAAAACTCTGCCTCTAGCAGCTCAATCTGGTACAAAACTGATCTCCAATAAGGTAACAACTGATGTTACATTAGATAGATAGATAGATAGATAGATAGATAGATAGATAGATAGATAGATAGATAGATAGATAGATAGATAGATACATACATACAGACAGATTGATTTCTTCATCAGGGAATTGTGGGTGTGGAAAAGTGTTGCGTTGGCCGGGAATCGAACCCCGGTCAACTGCTTGAAAGGCAGCTATGCTAAACACTATTCCACGAACGCTGGAAAACACTTAGAGCAACGAGGAGGGAAAACTCTGCCTCTAGCAGCTCAATCTGGTACAAAACTGATCTCCAATAAGGTAACAACTGATGTTACATTAGATAGATAGATAGATAGATAGATAGATAGATAGATAGATAGATAGATAGATAGATAGATAGATAGATAGATAGATAGATAGATAGATAGATACAGACAGACGGATTTCTTCATCAGGGAATTGTGGGTGTGCAAAAGTGCTGCGTTGGCCGGGAATCGAACCCGGGTCAACTGCTTGGAAGGCAGCTAGGCTAACCACTATACCACCAACGCTGGAAAGCACCTGGACCGATGAGGAGGGAAACCTCTGCCTCTAGCGGCTCAATCTGGTACAACACTGATCTCCAATAAGGTAACAACTGATGTTACATTAGATAGATAGATAGATAGATAGATAGATAGATAGATAGATAGATAGATAGATAGATAGATAGATAGATAGATAGATAGATAGATAGATAGATAGATAGATAGATAGACAGACAGACAGATCTCAGATGGCTCAATCTGATACAACACTGATCTCCAATAAGGTAACAATTGATGTTACATTAGATAGATAGATAGATAGATAGATAGATAGATAGATAGATAGATAGATAGATAGATAGATAGATAGATAGATAGATAGATAGATAGATAGATACAGACAGACGGATTTCTTCATCAGGGAATTGTGGGTCTGCAAAAGTGCTGCGTTGGCCGGGAATCGAACCCGGGTCAACTGCTTGGAAGGCAGCTATGCTAAATACTATAGAACCAACGCTGGAAAACATCTGGAGCAACGAGGAGGGAAAACTCTGCCTCTAGCGGCTCAATCTGGTACAACACTGATCTCCAATAAGGTAACAACTGATGTTACATTAGATAGATAGATAGATAGATAGATAGATAGATAGATAGATAGATAGATAGATAGATAGATAGATAGATAGATAGATAGATAGATAGATAGATAGACAGATCTCAGACGGCTCAATCTGTTACAACACTGATCTCCAATAAAGTAACGACTGATGTTACATTAGATAGATAGATAGATAGATAGATAGATAGATAGATAGATAGATAGATAGATAGATAGATAGATAGATAGATAGATAGATACATACATACAGACAGATTGATTTCTTCATCAGGGAATTGTGGGTGTGGAAAAGTGTTGCGTTGGCCGGGAATCGAACCCCGGTCAACTGCTTGAAAGGCAGCTATGCTAAACACTATTCCACGAACGCTGGAAAACACTTAGAGCAACGAGGAGGGAAAACTCTGCCTCTAGCAGCTCAATCTGGTACAACACTGATCTCCAATAAGGTAACAACTGATGTTACATTAGATAGATAGACAGATAGATAGATAGATAGATAGATAGATAGATAGATAGATAGATAGATAGATAGATAGATAGATAGATAGATAGATAGAGACAGACGGATTTCTTCATCAGGGAATTGTGGGTGTGCAAAAGTGCTGCGTTGGCCGGGAATCGAACCCGGGTCAACTGCTTGGAAGGCAGCTATGCTAAACACTATACCACCAACGCTGGAAAACATCTGGAGCAACGAGGAGGGAAAACTCTGCCTCTAGCGGCTCATTCTGGTACAACACTGATCTCCAATAAGGTAACAACTGATGTTACATTAGATAGATAGATAGATAGATAGATAGATAGATAGATAGATAGATAGATAGATAGATAGATAGATAGATAGATAGATAGATAGATAGATAGATAGATAGATACATAGATAGATAGATAGATAGATAGATAGATAGATAGATTTCTTCATCAGGGAATTGTGGGTGTGGAAAAGTCTTGCGTTGGCCGGGAATCGAACCCCGGTCAACTGCTTGAAAGGCAGCTATGCTAAACACTATATCACCAACGCTGGAAAACATTTAGAGCAACGAGGAGGGAAAACTCTGCCTCTAGCGGCTCAATCTGCTACAACACTGATCTCCAATAAGGTAACAACTGATGTTACATTAGATAGATAGATAGATAGATAGATAGATAGATAGATAGATAGATAGATAGATAGATAGATAGATAGATAGATAGATAGATAGATAGATAGATAGATAGATAGACAGACAGACAGATCTCAGATGGCTCAATCTGATACAACACTGATCTCCAATAAGGTAACAATTGATGTGACATTAGATAGATAGATAGATAGATAGATAGATAGATAGATAGATAGATAGATAGATAGATAGATAGATAGATAGATAGATAGATAGATACAGACAGACGGATTTCTTCATCAGGGAATTGTGGGTGTGCAAAAGTGCTGCGTTGGCCGGGAATCGAACCCGGGTCAACTGCTTGGAAGGCAGCTATGCTAAATACTATACCACCAACGCTGGAAAACATCTGGAGCAACGAGGAGGGAAAACTCAGCCTCTAGCGGCTCAATCTGGTACAACACTGATCTCCAATAAGGTAACAACTGATGTTACATTAGATAGATAGATAGATAGATAGATAGATAGATAGATAGATAGATAGATAGATAGATAGATAGATAGATAGATAGATAGATAGATAGATAGATAGATAGATTTCTTCATCAGGGAATTGTGGGTGTGGAAAAGTCTTGCGTTGGCCGGGAATCGAACCCCGGTCAACTGCTTGAAAGGCAGCTATGCTAAACACTATATCACCAACGCTGGAAAACATTTAGAGCAACGAGGAGGGAAAACTCTGCCTCTAGCGGCTCAATCTGGTACAACACTGATCTCCAATAAGGTAACAACTGATGTTACATTAGATAGATAGATAGATAGATAGATAGATAGATAGATAGATAGATAGATAGATAGATAGATAGATAGATAGATAGATAGATAGATAGATAGATAGATAGATAGATAGATAGATAGATTTCTTCATCAGGGAATTGTGGGTGTGGAAAAGTCTTGCGTTGGCCGGGAATCGAACCCCGGTCAACTGCTTGAAAGGCAGCTATGCTAAACACTATATCACCAACGCTGGAAAACATTTAGAGCAACGAGGAGGGAAAACTCTGCCTCTAGCGGCTCAATCTGCTACAACACTGATCTCCAATAAGGTAACAACTGATGTTACATTAGATAGATAGATAGATAGATAGATAGATAGATAGATAGATAGATAGATAGATAGATAGATAGATAGATAGATAGATAGATAGACAGACAGACAGATCTCAGATGGCTCAATCTGATACAACACTGATCTCCAATAAGGTAACAATTGATGTGACATTAGATAGATAGATAGATAGATAGATAGATAGATAGATAGATAGATAGATAGATAGATAGATAGATAGATAGATAGATAGATAGATAGATAGATAGATAGATACAGACAGACGGATTTCTTCATCAGGGAATTGTGGGTGTGCAAAAGTGCTGCGTTGGCCGGGAATCGAACCCGGGTCAACTGCTTGGAAGGCAGCTATGCTAAATACTATACCACCAACGCTGGAAAACATCTGGAGCAACGAGGAGGGAAAACTCAGCCTCTAGCGGCTCAATCTGGTACAACACTGATCTCCAATAAGGTAACAACTGATGTTACATTAGATAGATAGATAGATAGATAGATAGATAGATAGATAGATAGATAGATAGATAGATAGATAGATAGATAGATAGATTTCTTCATCAGGGAATTGTGGGTGTGGAAAAGTGCTGCGTTGGCCGGGAATCGAACCCGGGTCAACTGCTTGGAAGGCAGCTATGCTAAATACTATACCACCAACGCTGGAAAACATCTGGAGCAACGAGGAGGGAAAACTCAGCCTCTAGCGGCTCAATCTGGTACAACACTGATCTCCAATAAGGTAACAACTGATGTTACATTAGATAGATAGATAGATAGATAGATAGATAGATAGATAGATAGATAGATAGATAGATAGATAGATAGATAGATAGATAGATAGATACATACATACAGACAGATTGATTTCTTCATCAGGGAATTGTGGGTGTGGAAAAGTGTTGCGTTGGCCGGGAATCGAACCCCGGTCAACTGCTTGAAAGGCAGCTATGCTAAACACTATTCCACGAACGCTGGAAAACACTTAGAGCAACGAGGAGGGAAAACTCTGCCTCTAGCAGCTCAATCTGGTACAAAACTGATCTCCAATAAGGTAACAACTGATGTTACATTAGATAGATAGATAGATAGATAGATAGATAGATAGATAGATAGATAGATAGATAGATAGATAGATAGATAGATAGATACAGACAGACGGATTTCTTCATCAGGGAATTGTGGGTGTGCAAAAGTGCTGCGTTGGCCGGGAATCGAACCCGGGTCAACTGCTTGGAAGGCAGCTAGGCTAACCACTATACCACCAACGCTGGAAAGCACCTGGACCGATGAGGAGGGAAACCTCTGCCTCTAGCGGCTCAATCTGGTACAACACTGATCTCCAATAAGGTAACAACTGATGTTACATTAGATAGATAGATAGATAGATAGATAGATAGATAGATAGATAGATAGATAGATAGATAGATAGATAGATAGATAGACAGACAGACAGATCTCAGATGGCTCAATCTGATACAACACTGATCTCCAATAAGGTAACAATTGATGTTACATTAGATAGATAGATAGATAGATAGATAGATAGATAGATAGATAGATAGATAGATAGATAGATAGATAGATAGATAGATAGATAGATAGATAGATAGATACAGACAGACGGATTTCTTCATCAGGGAATTGTGGGTCTGCAAAAGTGCTGCGTTGGCCGGGAATCGAACCCGGGTCAACTGCTTGGAAGGCAGCTATGCTAAATACTATAGAACCAACGCTGGAAAACATCTGGAGCAACGAGGAGGGAAAACTCTGCCTCTAGCGGCTCAATCTGGTACAACACTGATCTCCAATAAGGTAACAACTGATGTTACATTAGATAGATAGATAGATAGATAGATAGATAGATAGATAGATAGATAGATAGATAGATAGATAGATAGATAGATAGATAGATAGATAGATAGATAGATAGACAGATCTCAGACGGCTCAATCTGTTACAACACTGATCTCCAATAAAGTAACGACTGATGTTACATTAGATAGATAGATAGATAGATAGATAGATAGATAGATAGATAGATAGATAGATAGATAGATAGATAGATAGATAGATAGATAGATACATACATACAGACAGATTGATTTCTTCATCAGGGAATTGTGGGTGTGGAAAAGTGTTGCGTTGGCCGGGAATCGAACCCCTGTCAACTGCTTGAAAGGCAGCTATGCTAAACACTATTCCACGAACGCTGGAAAACACTTAGAGCAACGAGGAGGGAAAACTCTGCCTCTAGCAGCTCAATCTGGTACAACACTGATCTCCAATAAGGTAACAACTGATGTTACATTAGATAGATAGACAGATAGATAGATAGATAGATAGATAGATAGATAGATAGATAGATAGATAGATAGATAGATAGATAGATAGATAGATAGATAGATAGAGACAGACGGATTTCTTCATCAGGGAATTGTGGGTGTGCAAAAGTGCTGCGTTGGCCGGGAATCGAACCCGGGTCAACTGCTTGGAAGGCAGCTATGCTAAACACTATACCACCAACGCTGGAAAACATCTGGAGCAACGAGGAGGGAAAACTCTGCCTCTAGCGGCTCATTCTGGTACAACACTGATCTCCAATAAGGTAACAACTGATGTTACATTAGATAGATAGATAGATAGATAGATAGATAGATAGATAGATAGATAGATAGATAGATAGATAGATAGATAGATAGATAGATAGATACATAGATAGATAGATAGATAGATAGATAGATAGATAGATAGATTTCTTCATCAGGGAATTGTGGGTGTGGAAAAGTCTTGCGTTGGCCGGGAATCGAACCCCGGTCAACTGCTTGAAAGGCAGCTATGCTAAACACTATATCACCAACGCTGGAAAACATTTAGAGCAACGAGGAGGGAAAACTCTGCCTCTAGCGGCTCAATCTGCTACAACACTGATCTCCAATAAGGTAACAACTGATGTTACATTAGATAGATAGATAGATAGATAGATAGATAGATAGATAGATAGATAGATAGATAGATAGATAGATAGATAGATAGATAGATAGATAGACAGACAGACAGATCTCAGATGGCTCAATCTGATACAACACTGATCTCCAATAAGGTAACAATTGATGTGACATTAGATAGATAGATAGATAGATAGATAGATAGATAGATAGATAGATAGATAGATAGATAGATAGATAGATAGATAGATAGATAGATAGATACAGACAGACGGATTTCTTCATCAGGGAATTGTGGGTGTGCAAAAGTGCTGCGTTGGCCGGGAATCGAACCCGGGTCAACTGCTTGGAAGGCAGCTATGCTAAATACTATACCACCAACGCTGGAAAACATCTGGAGCAACGAGGAGGGAAAACTCAGCCTCTAGCGGCTCAATCTGGTACAACACTGATCTCCAATAAGGTAACAACTGATGTTACATTAGATAGATAGATAGATAGATAGATAGATAGATAGATAGATAGATAGATAGATAGATAGATAGATAGATTTCTTCATCAGGGAATTGTGGGTGTGGAAAAGTCTTGCGTTGGCCGGGAATCGAACCCCGGTCAACTGCTTGAAAGGCAGCTATGCTAAACACTATATCACCAACGCTGGAAAACATTTAGAGCAACGAGGAGGGAAAACTCTGCCTCTAGCGGCTCAATCTGCTACAACACTGATCTCCAATAAGGTAACAACTGATGTTACATTAGATAGATAGATAGATAGATAGATAGATAGATAGATAGATAGATAGATAGATAGATAGATAGATAGATAGATAGATAGATAGATAGATAGATAGATAGACAGACAGACAGACAGATCTCAGATGGCTCAATCTGATACAACACTGATCTCCAATAAGGTAACAATTGATGTGACATTAGATAGATAGATAGATAGATAGATAGATAGATAGATAGATAGATAGATAGATAGATAGATAGATAGATAGATAGATAGATAGATAGATAGATAGATAGATAGATAGATAGATAGATAGATACAGACAGACGGATTTCTTCATCAGGGAATTGTGGGTGTGCAAAAGTGCTGCGTTGGCCGGGAATCGAACCCGGGTCAACTGCTTGGAAGGCAGCTATGCTAAATACTATACCACCAACGCTGGAAAACATCTGGAGCAACGAGGAGGGAAAACTCAGCCTCTAGCGGCTCAATCTGGTACAACACTGATCTCCAATAAGGTAACAACTGATGTTACATTAGATAGATAGATAGATAGATAGATAGATAGATAGATAGATAGATAGATAGATAGATAGATAGATAGATAGATAGATTTCTTCATCAGGGAATTGTGGGTGTGGAAAAGTCTTGCGTTGGCCGGGAATCGAACCCCGGTCAACTGCTTGAAAGGCAGCTATGCTAAACACTATATCACCAACGCTGGAAAACATTTAGAGCAACGAGGAGGGAAAACTCTGCCTCTAGCGGCTCAATCTGCTACAACACTGATCTCCAATAAGGTAACAACTGATGTTACATTAGATAGATAGACAGATAGATAGATAGATAGATAGATAGATAGATAGATAGATAGATAGATAGATAGATAGATAGATAGATAGATAGATAGATAGATAGATAGATAGATAGATAGATAGATAGACAGATCTCAGACGGCTCAATCTGTTACAACACTGATCTCCAATAAAGTAACGACTGATGTTACATTAGATAGATAGATAGATAGATAGATAGATAGATAGATAGATAGATAGATAGATAGATAGATAGATAGATAGATAGATAGATAGATAGATAGATACATACATACAGACAGATTGATTTCTTCATCAGGGAATTGTGGGTGTGGAAAAGTGTTGCGTTGGCCGGGAATCGAACCCCGGTCAACTGCTTGAAAGGCAGCTATGCTAAACACTATTCCACGAACGCTGGAAAACACTTAGAGCAACGAGGAGGGAAAACTCTGCCTCTAGCAGCTCAATCTGGTACAACACTGATCTCCAATAAGGTAACAACTGATGTTACATTAGATAGATAGACAGATAGATAGATAGATAGATAGATAGATAGATAGATAGATAGATAGATAGATAGATAGATAGATAGATAGATAGATAGATAGATAGAGACAGACGGATTTCTTCATCAGGGAATTGTGGGTGTGCAAAAGTGCTGCGTTGGCCGGGAATCGAACCCGGGTCAACTGCTTGGAAGGCAGCTATGCTAAACACTATACCACCAACGCTGGAAAACATCTGGAGCAACGAGGAGGGAAAACTCTGCCTCTAGCGGCTCAATCTGGTACAACACTGATCTCCAATAAGGTAACAACTGATGTTACATTAGATAGATAGATAGATAGATAGATAGATAGATAGATAGATAGATAGATAGATAGATAGATAGATAGATACATAGATAGATAGATAGATAGATAGATAGATAGATAGATAGATAGATAGATAGATAGATTTCTTCATCAGGGAATTGTGGGTGTGGAAAAGTCTTGCGTTGGCCGGGAATCGAACCCCGGTCAACTGCTTGAAAGGCAGCTATGCTAAACACTATATCACCAACGCTGGAAAACATTTAGAGCAACGAGGAGGGAAAACTCTGCCTCTAGCGGCTCAATCTGCTACAACACTGATCTCCAATAAGGTAACAACTGATGTTACATTAGATAGATAGATAGATAGATAGATAGATAGATAGATAGATAGATAGATAGATAGATAGATAGATAGATAGATAGATAGATAGATAGATAGATAGACAGATAGATAGATAGAGACAGACGGATTTCTTCATCAGGGAATTGTGGGTGTGCAAAAGTGCTGCGTTGGCCGGGAATCGAACCCGGGTCAACTGCTTGGAAGGCAGCTATGCTAAACACTATACCACCAACGCTGGAAAACATCTGGAGCAACGAGGAGGGAAAACTCTGCCTCTAGCGGCTCATTCTGGTACAACACTGATCTCCAATAAGGTAACAACTGATGTTACATTAGATAGATAGATAGATAGATAGATAGATAGATAGATAGATAGATAGATAGATAGATAGATAGATAGATAGATAGATACATAGATAGATAGATAGATAGATAGATAGATAGATAGATAGATAGATAGATTTCTTCATCAGGGAATTGTGGGTGTGGAAAAGTCTTGCGTTGGCCGGGAATCGAACCCCGGTCAACTGCTTGAAAGGCAGCTATGCTAAACACTATATCACCAACGCTGGAAAACATTTAGAGCAACGAGGAGGGAAAACTCTGCCTCTAGCGGCTCAATCTGCTACAACACTGATCTCCAATAAGGTAACAACTGATGTTACATTAGATAGATAGATAGATAGATAGATAGATAGATAGATAGATAGATAGATAGATAGATAGATAGATAGATAGATAGATAGATAGATAGATAGATAGATAGATAGATAGATAGACAGACAGACAGATCTCAGATGGCTCAATCTGATACAACACTGATCTCCAATAAGGTAACAATTGATGTGACATTAGATAGATAGATAGATAGATAGATAGATAGATAGATAGATAGATAGATAGATAGATAGATAGATAGATAGATAGATAGATAGATAGATAGATAGATAGATACAGACAGACGGATTTCTTCATCAGGGAATTGTGGGTGTGCAAAAGTGCTGCGTTGGCCGGGAATCGAACCCGGGTCAACTGCTTGGAAGGCAGCTATGCTAAATACTATACCACCAACGCTGGAAAACATCTGGAGCAACGAGGAGGGAAAACTCAGCCTCTAGCGGCTCAATCTGGTACAACACTGATCTCCAATAAGGTAACAACTGATGTTACATTAGATAGATAGATAGATAGATAGATAGATAGATAGATAGATAGATAGATAGATAGATAGATAGATAGATAGATAGATAGATAGATTTCTTCATCAGGGAATTGTGGGTGTGGAAAAGTCTTGCGTTGGCCGGGAATCGAACCCCGGTCAACTGCTTGAAAGGCAGCTATGCTAAACACTATATCACCAACGCTGGAAAACATTTAGAGCAACGAGGAGGGAAAACTCTGCCTCTAGCGGCTCAATCTGCTACAACACTGATCTCCAATAAGGTAACAACTGATGTTACATTAGATAGATAGATAGATAGATAGATAGATAGATAGATAGATAGATAGATAGATAGATAGATAGATAGATAGATAGATAGACAGACAGACAGATCTCAGATGGCTCAATCTGATACAACACTGATCTCCAATAAGGTAACAATTGATGTGACATTAGATAGATAGATAGATAGATAGATAGATAGATAGATAGATAGATAGATAGATAGATAGATAGATAGATAGATAGATAGATACAGACAGACGGATTTCTTCATCAGGGAATTGTGGGTGTGCAAAAGTGCTGCGTTGGCCGGGAATCGAACCCGGGTCAACTGCTTGGAAGGCAGCTATGCTAAATACTATACCACCAACGCTGGAAAACATCTGGAGCAACGAGGAGGGAAAACTCAGCCTCTAGCGGCTCAATCTGGTACAACACTGATCTCCAATAAGGTAACAACTGATGTTACATTAGATAGATAGATAGATAGATAGATAGATAGATAGATAGATAGATAGATAGATAGATAGATAGATAGATAGATAGATAGATAGATAGATAGATAGATAGATAGATAGATAGATAGATAGATTTCTTCATCAGGGAATTGTGGGTGTGGAAAAGTCTTGCGTTGGCCGGGAATCGAACCCCGGTCAACTGCTTGAAAGGCAGCTATGCTAAACACTATATCACCAACGCTGGAAAACATTTAGAGCAACGAGGAGGGAAAACTCTGCCTCTAGCGGCTCAATCTGCTACAACACTGATCTCCAATAAGGTAACAACTGATGTTATATTAGATAGATAGACAGATAGATAGATAGATAGATAGATAGATAGATAGATAGATAGATAGATAGATAGATAGATAGATAGATAGATAGACAGATCTCAGACGGCTCAATCTGTTACAACACTGATCTCCAATAAAGTAACGACTGATGTTACATTAGATAGATAGATAGATAGATAGATAGATAGATAGATAGATAGATAGATAGATAGATAGATAGATAGATAGATACATACATACAGACAGATTGATTTCTTCATCGGGGAATTGTGGGTGTGGAAAAGTGTTGCGTTGGCCGGGAATCGAACCCCGGTCAACTGCTTGAAAGGCAGCTATGCTAAACACTATTCCACGAACGCTGGAAAACACTTAGAGCAACGAGGAGGGAAAACTCTGCCTCTAGCAGCTCAATCTGGTACAACACTGATCTCCAATAAGGTAACAACTGATGTTACATTAGATAGATAGACAGATAGATAGATAGATAGATAGATAGATAGATAGATAGATAGATAGATAGATAGATAGATAGATAGATAGATAGATAGATAGATAGAGACAGACGGATTTCTTCATCAGGGAATTGTGGGTGTGCAAAAGTGCTGCGTTGGCCGGGAATCGAACCCGGGTCAACTGCTTGGAAGGCAGCTATGCTAAACACTATACCACCAACGCTGGAAAACATCTGGAGCAACGAGGAGGGAAAACTCTGCCTCTAGCGGCTCAATCTGGTACAACACTGATCTCCAATAAGGTAACAACTGATGTTACATTAGATAGATAGATAGATAGATAGATAGATAGATAGATAGATAGATAGATAGATAGATAGATAGATAGATAGATAGATAGATAGATAGATAGATAGATAGATTTCTTCATCAGGGAATTGTGGGTGTGGAAAAGTCTTGCGTTGGCCGGGAATCGAACCCCGGTCAACTGCTTGAAAGGCAGCTATGCTAAACACTATATCACCAACGCTGGAAAACATTTAGAGCAACGAGGAGGGAAAACTCAGCCTCTAGCGGCTCAATCTGCTACAACACTGATCTCCAATAAGGTAACAACTGATGTTACATTAGATAGATAGATAGATAGATAGATAGATAGATAGATAGATAGATAGATAGATAGATAGATAGATAGATAGATAGATAGATAGATAGATAGATAGATAGATAGACAGACAGACAGATCTCAGATGGCTCAATCTGATACAACACTGATCTCCAATAAGGTAACAATTGATGTGACATTAGATAGATAGATAGATAGATAGATAGATAGATAGATAGATAGATAGATAGATAGATAGATAGATAGATAGATAGATAGATAGATAGATAGATAGATAGATAGATAGATAGATACAGACAGACGGATTTCTTCATCAGGGAATTGTGGGTGTGCAAAAGTGCTGCGTTGGCCGGGAATCGAACCCGGGTCAACTGCTTGGAAGGCAGCTATGCTAAATACTATACCACCAACGCTGGAAAACATCTGGAGCAACGAGGAGGGAAAACTCAGCCTCTAGCGGCTCAATCTGGTACAACACTGATCTCCAATAAGGTAACAACTGATGTTACATTAGATAGATAGATAGATAGATAGATAGATAGATAGATAGATAGATAGATAGATAGATAGATAGATAGATAGATAGATAGATAGATAGATAGATAGATAGATAGATTTCTTCATCAGGGAATTGTGGGTGTGGAAAAGTCTTGCGTTGGCCGGGAATCGAACCCCGGTCAACTGCTTGAAAGGCAGCTATGCTAAACACTATATCACCAACGCTGGAAAACATTTAGAGCAACGAGGAGGGAAAACTCTGCCTCTAGCGGCTCAATCTGCTACAACACTGATCTCCAATAAGGTAACAACTGATGTTACATTAGATAGATAGATAGATAGATAGATAGATAGATAGATAGATAGATAGATAGATAGATAGATAGATAGATAGATAGATAGATAGATAGACAGACAGACAGATCTCAGATGGCTCAATCTGATACAACACTGATCTCCAATAAGGTAACAATTGATGTGACATTAGATAGATAGATAGATAGATAGATAGATAGATAGATAGATAGATAGATAGATAGATAGATAGATAGATAGATAGATAGATAGATAGATAGACAGACAGACAGATCTCAGATGGCTCAATCTGATACAACACTGATCTCCAATAAGGTAACAATTGATGTGACATTAGATAGATAGATAGATAGATAGATAGATAGATAGATAGATAGATAGATAGATAGATAGATAGATAGATAGATAGATAGATAGATAGATAGATAGATAGATAGATAGATACAGACAGACGGATTTCTTCATCAGGGAATTGTGGGTGTGCAAAAGTGCTGCGTTGGCCGGGAATCGAACCCGGGTCAACTGCTTGGAAGGCAGCTATGCTAAATACTATACCACCAACGCTGGAAAACATCTGGAGCAACGAGGAGGGAAAACTCAGCCTCTAGCGGCTCAATCTGGTACAACACTGATCTCCAATAAGGTAACAACTGATGTTACATTAGATAGATAGATAGATAGATAGATAGATAGATAGATAGATAGATAGATAGATAGATAGATAGATAGATAGATAGATAGATAGATAGATAGATAGATAGATAGATAGATTTCTTCATCAGGGAATTGTGGGTGTGGAAAAGTCTTGCGTTGGCCGGGAATCGAACCCCGGTCAACTGCTTGAAAGGCAGCTATGCTAAACACTATATCACCAACGCTGGAAAACATTTAGAGCAACGAGGAGGGAAAACTCTGCCTCTAGCGGCTCAATCTGCTACAACACTGATCTCCAATAAGGTAACAACTGATGTTACATTAGATAGATAGATAGATAGATAGATAGATAGATAGATAGATAGATAGATAGATAGATAGATAGATAGATAGATAGATAGATAGATAGATAGATAGATAGATAGATAGATAGACAGACAGACAGATCTCAGATGGCTCAATCTGATACAACACTGATCTCCAATAAGGTAACAATTGATGTGACATTAGATAGATAGATAGATAGATAGATAGATAGATAGATAGATAGATAGATAGATAGATAGATAGATAGATAGATAGATAGATAGATAGATAGATACAGACAGACGGATTTCTTCATCAGGGAATTGTGGGTGTGCAAAAGTGCTGCGTTGGCCGGGAATCGAACCCGGGTCAACTGCTTGGAAGGCAGCTATGCTAAATACTATACCACCAACGCTGGAAAACATCTGGAGCAACGAGGAGGGAAAACTCAGCCTCTAGCGGCTCAATCTGGTACAACACTGATCTCCAATAAGGTAACAACTGATGTTACATTAGATAGATAGATAGATAGATAGATAGATAGATAGATAGATAGATAGATAGATAGATAGATAGATAGATAGATAGATAGATAGATAGATAGATAGATAGATAGATAGATTTCTTCATCAGGGAATTGTGGGTGTGGAAAAGTCTTGCGTTGGCCGGGAATCGAACCCCGGTCAACTGCTTGAAAGGCAGCTATGCTAAACACTATATCACCAACGCTGGAAAACATTTAGAGCAACGAGGAGGGAAAACTCTGCCTCTAGCGGCTCAATCTGCTACAACACTGATCTCCAATAAGGTAACAACTGATGTTACATTAGATAGATAGACAGATAGATAGATAGATAGATAGATAGATAGATAGATAGATAGATAGATAGATAGATAGATAGATAGATAGATAGATAGATAGACAGATCTCAGACGGCTCAATCTGTTACAACACTGATCTCCAATAAAGTAACGACTGATGTTACATTAGATAGATAGATAGATAGATAGATAGATAGATAGATAGATAGATAGATAGATAGATAGATAGATAGATAGATAGATAGATAGATACATACATACAGACAGATTGATTTCTTCATCAGGGAATTGTGGGTGTGGAAAAGTGTTGCGTTGGCCGGGAATCGAACCCCGGTCAACTGCTTGAAAGGCAGCTATGCTAAACACTATTCCACGAACGCTGGAAAACACTTAGAGCAACGAGGAGGGAAAACTCTGCCTCTAGCAGCTCAATCTGGTACAACACTGATCTCCAATAAGGTAACAACTGATGTTACATTAGATAGATAGACAGATAGATAGATAGATAGATAGATAGATAGATAGATAGATAGATAGATAGATAGATAGATAGATAGATAGATAGATAGATAGATAGAGACAGACGGATTTCTTCATCAGGGAATTGTGGGTGTGCAAAAGTGCTGCGTTGGCCGGGAATCGAACCCGGGTCAACTGCTTGGAAGGCAGCTATGCTAAACACTATACCACCAACGCTGGAAAACATCTGGAGCAACGAGGAGGGAAAACTCTGCCTCTAGCGGCTCAATCTGGTACAACACTGATCTCCAATAAGGTAACAACTGATGTTACATTAGATAGATAGATAGATAGATAGATAGATAGATAGATAGATAGATAGATAGATAGATAGATAGATAGATAGATAGATACATAGATAGATAGATAGATAGATAGATAGATAGATAGATAGATAGATAGATAGATTTCTTCATCAGGGAATTGTGGGTGTGGAAAAGTCTTGCGTTGGCCGGGAATCGAACCCCGGTCAACTGCTTGAAAGGCAGCTATGCTAAACACTATATCACCAACGCTGGAAAACATTTAGAGCAACGAGGAGGGAAAACTCTGCCTCTAGCGGCTCAATCTGCTACAACACTGATCTCCAATAAGGTAACAACTGATGTTACATTAGATAGATAGATAGATAGATAGATAGATAGATAGATAGATAGATAGATAGATAGATAGATAGATAGATAGATAGATAGATAGATAGATAGATAGATAGATAGATAGACAGACAGACAGATCTCAGATGGCTCAATCTGATACAACACTGATCTCCAATAAGGTAACAATTGATGTGACATTAGATAGATAGATAGATAGATAGATAGATAGATAGATAGATAGATAGATAGATAGATAGATAGATAGATAGATAGATACAGACAGACGGATTTCTTCATCAGGGAATTGTGGGTGTGCAAAAGTGCTGCGTTGGCCGGGAATCGAACCCGGGTCAACTGCTTGGAAGGCAGCTATGCTAAATACTATACCACCAACGCTGGAAAACATCTGGAGCAACGAGGAGGGAAAACTCAGCCTCTAGCGGCTCAATCTGGTACAACACTGATCTCCAATAAGGTAACAACTGATGTTACATTAGATAGATAGATAGATAGATAGATAGATAGATAGATAGATAGATAGATAGATAGATAGATAGATAGATAGATAGATAGATAGATAGATAGATAGATAGATTTCTTCATCAGGGAATTGTGGGTGTGGAAAAGTCTTGCGTTGGCCGGGAATCGAACCCCGGTCAACTGCTTGAAAGGCAGCTATGCTAAACACTATATCACCAACGCTGGAAAACATTTAGAGCAACGAGGAGGGAAAACTCTGCCTCTAGCGGCTCAATCTGCTACAACACTGATCTCCAATAAGGTAACAACTGATGTTACATTAGATAGATAGATAGATAGATAGATAGATAGATAGATAGATAGATAGATAGATAGATAGATAGATAGATAGATAGATAGATAGATAGATACAGACAGACGGATTTCTTCATCAGGGAATTGTGGGTGTGCAAAAGTGCTGCGTTGGCCGGGAATCGAACCCGGGTCAACTGCTTGGAAGGCAGCTATGCTAAATACTATACCACCAACGCTGGAAAACATCTGGAGCAACGAGGAGGGAAAACTCAGCCTCTAGCGGCTCAATCTGGTACAACACTGATCTCCAATAAGGTAACAACTGATGTTACATTAGATAGATAGATAGATAGATAGATAGATAGATAGATAGATAGATAGATAGATAGATAGATAGATAGATAGATAGATAGATAGATAGATAGATAGATAGATAGATTTCTTCATCAGGGAATTGTGGGTGTGGAAAAGTCTTGCGTTGGCCGGGAATCGAACCCCGGTCAACTGCTTGAAAGGCAGCTATGCTAAACACTATATCACCAACGCTGGAAAACATTTAGAGCAACGAGGAGGGAAAACTCTGCCTCTAGCGGCTCAATCTGCTACAACACTGATCTCCAATAAGGTAACAACTGATGTTACATTAGATAGATAGATAGATAGATAGATAGATAGATAGATAGATAGATAGATAGATAGATAGATAGATAGATAGATAGATAGATAGATAGATAGACAGACAGACAGATCTCAGATGGCTCAATCTGATACAACACTGATCTCCAATAAGGTAACAATTGATGTGACATTAGATAGATAGATAGATAGATAGATAGATAGATAGATAGATAGATAGATAGATAGATAGATAGATAGATAGATAGATAGATAGATAGATAGATAGATAGATAGATAGATAGATACAGACAGACGGATTTCTTCATCAGGGAATTGTGGGTGTGCAAAAGTGCTGCGTTGGCCGGGAATCGAACCCGGGTCAACTGCTTGGAAGGCAGCTATGCTAAATACTATACCACCAACGCTGGAAAACATCTGGAGCAACGAGGAGGGAAAACTCAGCCTCTAGCGGCTCAATCTGGTACAACACTGATCTCCAATAAGGTAACAACTGATGTTACATTAGATAGATAGATAGATAGATAGATAGATAGATAGATAGATAGATAGATAGATAGATAGATAGATAGATAGATAGATAGATAGATAGATAGATAGATAGACAGATCTCAGACGGCTCAATCTGTTACAACACTGATCTCCAATAAAGTAACGACTGATGTTACATTAGATAGATAGATAGATAGATAGATAGATAGATAGATAGATAGATAGATAGATAGATAGATAGACAGATCTCAGACGGCTCAATCTGTTACAACACTGATCTCCAATAAAGTAACGACTGATGTTACATTAGATAGATAGATAGATAGATAGATAGATAGATAGATAGATAGATAGATAGATAGATAGATAGATAGATAGATAGATAGATAGATAGATACAGACAGATTGATTTCTTCATCAGGGAATTGTGGGTGTGGAAAAGTGTTGCGTTGGCCGGGAATCGAACCCCGGTCAACTGCTTGAAAGGCAGCTATGCTAAACACTATTCCACGAACGCTGGAAAACACTTAGAGCAACGAGGAGGGAAAACTCTGCCTCTAGCAGCTCAATCTGGTACAAAACTGATCTCCAATAAGGTAACAACTGATGTTACATTAGATAGATAGATAGATAGATAGATAGATAGATAGATAGATAGATAGATAGATAGATAGATAGATAGATAGATAGATAGATAGATAGATAGATAGATAGATAGATAGATACAGACAGACGGATTTCTTCATCAGGGAATTGTGGGTGTGCAAAAGTGCTGCGTTGGCCGGGAATCGAACCCGGGTCAACTGCTTGGAAGGCAGCTAGGCTAACCACTATACCACCAACGCTGGAAAGCACCTGGACCGATGAGGAGGGAAACCTCTGCCTCTAGCGGCTCAATCTGGTACAACACTGATCTCCAATAAGGTAACAACTGATGTTACATTAGATAGATAGATAGATAGATAGATAGATAGATAGATAGATAGATAGATAGATAGATAGATAGATAGATAGATAGATAGATAGATACAGACAGACGGATTTCTTCATCAGGGAATTGTGGGTCTGCAAAAGTGCTGCGTTGGCCGGGAATCGAACCCGGGTCAACTGCTTGGAAGGCAGCTATGCTAAATACTATAGAACCAACGCTGGAAAACATCTGGAGCAACGAGGAGGGAAAACTCTGCCTCTAGCGGCTCAATCTGGTACAACACTGATCTCCAATAAGGTAACAACTGATGTTACATTAGATAGATAGATAGATAGATAGATAGATAGATAGATAGATAGATAGATAGATAGATAGATAGACAGATCTCAGACGGCTCAATCTGTTACAACACTGATCTCCAATAAAGTAACGACTGATGTTACATTAGATAGATAGATAGATAGATAGATAGATAGATAGATAGATAGATAGATAGATAGATAGATAGATAGATAGATACATACATACAGACAGATTGATTTCTTCATCAGGGAATTGTGGGTGTGGAAAAGTGTTGCGTTGGCCGGGAATCGAACCCCGGTCAACTGCTTGAAAGGCAGCTATGCTAAACACTATTCCACGAACGCTGGAAAACACTTAGAGCAACGAGGAGGGAAAACTCTGCCTCTAGCAGCTCAATCTGGTACAACACTGATCTCCAATAAGGTAACAACTGATGTTACATTAGATAGATAGACAGATAGATAGATAGATAGATAGATAGATAGATAGATAGATAGATAGATAGATAGATAGATAGATAGATAGATAGATAGATAGATAGATAGAGACAGACGGATTTCTTCATCAGGGAATTGTGGGTGTGCAAAAGTGCTGCGTTGGCCGGGAATCGAACCCGGGTCAACTGCTTGGAAGGCAGCTATGCTAAACACTATACCACCAACGCTGGAAAACATCTGGAGCAACGAGGAGGGAAAACTCTGCCTCTAGCGGCTCAATCTGGTACAACACTGATCTCCAATAAGGTAACAACTGATGTTACATTAGATAGATAGATAGATAGATAGATAGATAGATAGATAGATAGATAGATAGATAGATAGATAGATACATAGATAGATAGATAGATAGATAGATAGATAGATAGATAGATAGATTTCTTCATCAGGGAATTGTGGGTGTGGAAAAGTCTTGCGTTGGCCGGGAATCGAACCCCGGTCAACTGCTTGAAAGGCAGCTATGCTAAACACTATATCACCAACGCTGGAAAACATTTAGAGCAACGAGGAGGGAAAACTCTGCCTCTAGCGGCTCAATCTGCTACAACACTGATCTCCAATAAGGTAACAACTGATGTTACATTAGATAGATAGATAGATAGATAGATAGATAGATAGATAGATAGATAGATAGATAGATAGATAGATAGATAGATAGATAGATAGACAGACAGACAGATCTCAGATGGCTCAATCTGATACAACACTGATCTCCAATAAGGTAACAATTGATGTGACATTAGATAGATAGATAGATAGATAGATAGATAGATAGATAGATAGATAGATAGATATATAGATAGATAGATAGATAGATAGATAGATAGATAGATAGATAGATAGATAGATAGATAGATAGATAGATAGATAGATACAGACAGACGGATTTCTTCATCAGGGAATTGTGGGTGTGCAAAAGTGCTGCGTTGGCCGGGAATCGAACCCGGGTCAACTGCTTGGAAGGCAGCTATGCTAAATACTATACCACCAACGCTGGAAAACATCTGGAGCAACGAGGAGGGAAAACTCAGCCTCTAGCGGCTCAATCTGGTACAACACTGATCTCCAATAAGGTAACAACTGATGTTACATTAGATAGATAGATAGATAGATAGATAGATAGATAGATAGATAGATAGATAGATAGATAGATAGATAGATAGACAGATCTCAGACGGCTCAATCTGTTACAACACTGATCTCCAATAAAGTAACGACTGATGTTACATTAGATAGATAGATAGATAGATAGATAGATAGATAGATAGATAGATAGATAGATAGATAGATAGATAGATAGATAGATAGATAGATAGATAGATAGATAGATACAGACAGATTGATTTCTTCATCAGGGAATTGTGGGTGTGGAAAAGTGTTGCGTTGGCCGGGAATCGAACCCCGGTCAACTGCTTGAAAGGCAGCTATGCTAAACACTATTCCACGAACGCTGGAAAACACTTAGAGCAACGAGGAGGGAAAACTCTGCCTCTAGCAGCTCAATCTGGTACAACACTGATCTCCAATAAGGTAACAACTGATGTTACATTAGATAGATAGATAGATAGATAGATAGATAGATAGATAGATAGATAGATAGATAGATAGATAGATAGATAGATAGATAGATAGATACAGACAGACGGATTTCTTCATCAGGGAATTGTGGGTGTGCAAAAGTGCTGCGTTGACCGGGAATCGAACCCGGGTCAACTGCTTGGAAGGCAGCTATGCTAAACACTATACCACCAACACTGGAAAACATCTGGAGCAACGAGGAGGGAAAACTCTGCCTCTAGCGGCTCAATCTGGTACAACACTGATCTCCAATAAGGTAACAACTGATTTTACATTAGATAGATAGATAGATAGATAGATAGATAGATAGATAGATAGATAGATAGATAGATAGATAGATAGATAGATAGATAGATAGATTTCTTCATCAGGGAATTGTGGGTGTGGAAAAGTCTTGCGTTGGCCGGGAATCGAACCCCGGTCAACTGCTTGAAAGGCAGCTATGCTAAACACTATATCACCAACGCTGGAAAACATTTAGAGCAACGAGGAGGGAAAACTCTGCCTCTAGCAGCTCAATCTGGTACAACACTGATCTCCAATAAGGTAACAACTGATGTTACATTAGATAGATAGACAGATTTCTTCAGCAAGGAATTGTGGGTGTGGAAAAGCGCTGCGTTGGCCGGGAAATCGAACCTGGCTCAGCTGCTTGGAAGGCAGCTATGCTAACCACTATACCACCAACGTTGGAAAGGATCTGGAGCCATGAGGAGGGAAAACTCTGCCTCTAGCGGCTCAATCTGCTACAACACTGATCTCCAATAAGGTAACAACTGATGTTACATTAGATAGATAGATAGATAGATAGATAGATAGATAGATAGAATTGTGGGTGTGCAGAAGTTTTACGGTGGCCGGGAATCGAACCCGGATCAACTGTTTGAGACAGCTGCTTGGTTAGCAGCTATGCTAACCACTATACCACCAACACCAGAAAACATCTGGAGCAACGAGGAGGGAAAACTCTGCCTCTAGCGGGTCAATCTGGTACAACACTGATCTCCAATAAGGAAACAATTGATGTTACATTAGATAGATAGATAGATAGATAGATAGATACAGACAGATTGATTTCTTCATCAGGGAATTGTGGGTGTGGACAAGTGTTGCATTGGCCGGGAATCGAACCCCGGTCAAATGCTTGAAAGGCAGCTATGCTAAACACTATACCACGAATGCTGGAAAACATTTAGAGAAACGAGGAGGGAAAACTCTGCCTCTAGCAGCTCAATCTGGTACAACACTGATCTCCAATAAGGTAACAACTGATGTTACATTAGATAGATAGATAGATAGATAGATAGATAGATAGATAGATAGATAGATAGATAGATAGATAGATAGATAGATAGATAGATACAGACAGACGGATTTCTTCATCAGGGAATTGTGGGTGTGCAAAAGTGCTGCGTTGGCCGGGAATCGAACCCGGGTCAACTGCTTGGAAGGCAGCTATGCTAAACACTATACCACCAACGCTGGAAAACATCTGGAGCAACGAGGAGGGAAAACTCTGCCTCTAGCGGCTCAATCTGGTACAACACTGATCTCCAATAAGGTAACAACTGATGTTACATTAGATAGATAGATAGATAGATAGATAGATAGATAGATAGATAGATAGATAGATAGATAGATAGATAGATAGATAGATTGATTTCTTCATCAGGGAATTGTGGGTGTGGAAAAGTCTTGCGTTGGCCGGGAATCGAACCCCGGTCAACTGCTTGAAAGGCAGCTATGCTAAACACTATATCACCAACGCTGGAAAACATTTAGAGCAACGAGGAGGGAAAACTCTGCCTCTAGCAGCTCAATCTGGTACAACACTGATCTCCAATAAGGTAACAACTGATGTTACATTAGATAGATAGACAGATTTCTTCAGCAAGGAATTGTGGGTGTGGAAAAGCGCTGCGTTGGCCGGGAAATCGAACCTGGCTCAGCTGCTTGGAAGGCAGCTATGCTAACCACTATACCACCAACGTTGGAAAGGATCTGGAGCCATGAGGAGGGAAAACTCTGCCTCTAGCGGCTCAATCTGGTACAACACTGATCTCCAATAAGGTAACAACTGATGTTACATTAGATAGATAGATAGATAGATAGATAGAATTGTGGGTGTGCAGAAGTTTTACGGTGGCCGGGAATCGAACCCGGATCAACTGCTTGAGACAGCTGCTTGGTTAGCAGCTATGCTAACCACTATACCACCAACACCAGAAAACATCTGGAGCAACGAGGAGGGAAAACTCTGCCTCTAGCGGGTCAATCTGGTACAACACTGATCTCCAATAAGGTAACAATTGATGTTACATTAGATAGATAGATAGATAGATAGATAGATAGATAGATAGATAGATAGATAGATAGATAGATAGACAGAAAGACAGATAGACAGATAGATAGATAGATAGATAGATAGAATTGTGGGTGTGCAAAAGTTTTACGGTGGCCGGGAATCGAACCCGGGTCAACTGCTTGAGACAGCTGCTTGGTTAGCAGCTATGCTAACCACTATACCACCAACACCAGAAAACATCTGGAGCAACGAGGAGGGAAAACTCTGCCTCTAGCGGGTCAATCTGGTACAACACTGATCTCCAATAAGGAAACAATTGATGTTACATTAGATAGATAGATAGATAGATAGATAGATAGATAGATAGATAGATAGATAGATAGATAGATAGATACAGACAGACGGATTTCTTCATCAGGGAATTGTGGGTGTGCAAAAGTGCTGCGTTGGCCGGGAATCGAACCCGGGTCAACTGCTTGGAAGGCAGCTAGGCTAACCACTATACCACCAACGCTGGAAAGCACCTGGACCGATGAGGAGGGAAACCTCTGCCTCTAGCGGCTCAATCTGGTACAACACTGATCTCCAATAAGGTAACAACTGATGTTACATTAGATAGATAGATAGATAGATAGATAGATAGATAGATAGATAGATAGATAGATAGATAGATAGATAGATAGATAGATAGATACAGACAGACGGATTTCTTCATCAGGGAATTGTGGGTCTGCAAAAGTGCTGCGTTGGCCGGGAATCGAACCCGGGTCAACTGCTTGGAAGGCAGCTATGCTAAATACTATAGAACCAACGCTGGAAAACATCTGGAGCAACGAGGAGGGAAAACTCTGCCTCTAGCGGCTCAATCTGGTACAACACTGATCTCCAATAAGGTAACAACTGATGTTACATTAGATAGATAGATAGATAGATAGATAGATAGATAGATAGATAGATAGATAGATAGATAGATAGATAGATAGATAGATAGATAGATAGACAGATCTCAGACGGCTCAATCTGTTACAACACTGATCTCCAATAAAGTAACGACTGATGTTACATTAGATAGATAGATAGATAGATAGATAGATAGATAGATAGATAGATAGATAGATAGATAGATAGATAGATAGATAGATAGATAGATAGATAGATACATACATACAGACAGATTGATTTCTTCATCAGGGAATTGTGGGTGTGGAAAAGTGTTGCGTTGGCCGGGAATCGAACCCCGGTCAACTGCTTGAAAGGCAGCTATGCTAAACACTATTCCACGAACGCTGGAAAACACTTAGAGCAACGAGGAGGGAAAACTCTGCCTCTAGCAGCTCAATCTGGTACAACACTGATCTCCAATAAGGTAACAACTGATGTTACATTAGATAGATAGACAGATAGATAGATAGATAGATAGATAGATAGATAGATAGATAGATAGATAGATAGATAGATAGATAGATAGATAGATAGATAGATAGATAGAGACAGACGGATTTCTTCATCAGGGAATTGTGGGTGTGCAAAAGTGCTGCGTTGGCCGGGAATCGAACCCGGGTCAACTGCTTGGAAGGCAGCTATGCTAAACACTATACCACCAACGCTGGAAAACATCTGGAGCAACGAGGAGGGAAAACTCTGCCTCTAGCGGCTCAATCTGGTACAACACTGATCTCCAATAAGGTAACAACTGATGTTACATTAGATAGATAGATAGATAGATAGATAGATAGATAGATAGATAGATAGATAGATAGATAGATAGATAGATAGATAGATAGATACATAGATAGATAGATAGATAGATAGATAGATAGATAGATAGATAGATAGATAGATAGATTTCTTCATCAGGGAATTGTGGGTGTGGAAAAGTCTTGCGTTGGCCGGGAATCGAACCCCGGTCAACTGCTTGAAAGGCAGCTATGCTAAACACTATATCACCAACGCTGGAAAACATTTAGAGCAACGAGGAGGGAAAACTCTGCCTCTAGCGGCTCAATCTGCTACAACACTGATCTCCAATAAGGTAACAACTGATGTTACATTAGATAGATAGATAGATAGATAGATAGATAGATAGATAGATAGATAGATAGATAGATAGATAGATAGATAGATAGATAGATAGACAGACAGACAGATCTCAGATGGCTCAATCTGATACAACACTGATCTCCAATAAGGTAACAATTGATGTGACATTAGATAGATAGATAGATAGATAGATAGATAGATAGATAGATAGATAGATAGATATATAGATAGATAGATAGATAGATAGATAGATAGATAGATAGATAGATAGATAGATAGATAGATAGATAGATACAGACAGACGGATTTCTTCATCAGGGAATTGTGGGTGTGCAAAAGTGCTGCGTTGGCCGGGAATCGAACCCGGGTCAACTGCTTGGAAGGCAGCTATGCTAAATACTATACCACCAACGCTGGAAAACATCTGGAGCAACGAGGAGGGAAAACTCAGCCTCTAGCGGCTCAATCTGGTACAACACTGATCTCCAATAAGGTAACAACTGATGTTACATTAGATAGATAGATAGATAGATAGATAGATAGATAGATAGATAGATAGATAGATAGATAGATAGATAGATAGATAGATAGATAGATAGATAGATAGATAGACAGATCTCAGACGGCTCAATCTGTTACAACACTGATCTCCAATAAAGTAACGACTGATGTTACATTAGATAGATAGATAGATAGATAGATAGATAGATAGATAGATAGATAGATAGATAGATAGATAGATAGATAGATAGATAGATAGATAGATACAGACAGATTGATTTCTTCATCAGGGAATTGTGGGTGTGGAAAAGTGTTGCGTTGGCCGGGAATCGAACCCCGGTCAACTGCTTGAAAGGCAGCTATGCTAAACACTATTCCACGAACGCTGGAAAACACTTAGAGCAACGAGGAGGGAAAACTCTGCCTCTAGCAGCTCAATCTGGTACAACACTGATCTCCAATAAGGTAACAACTGATGTTACATTAGATAGATAGATAGATAGATAGATAGATAGATAGATAGATAGATAGATAGATAGATAGATAGATAGATAGATAGATAGATAGATAGATACAGACAGACGGATTTCTTCATCAGGGAATTGTGGGTGTGCAAAAGTGCTGCGTTGACCGGGAATCGAACCCGGGTCAACTGCTTGGAAGGCAGCTATGCTAAACACTATACCACCAACACTGGAAAACATCTGGAGCAACGAGGAGGGAAAACTCTGCCTCTAGCGGCTCAATCTGGTACAACACTGATCTCCAATAAGGTAACAACTGATGTTACATTAGATAGATAGATAGATAGATAGATAGATAGATAGATAGATAGATAGATAGATAGATAGATAGATAGATAGATAGATAGATTTCTTCATCAGGGAATTGTGGGTGTGGAAAAGTCTTGCGTTGGCCGGGAATCGAACCCCGGTCAACTGCTTGAAAGGCAGCTATGCTAAACACTATATCACCAACGCTGGAAAACATTTAGAGCAACGAGGAGGGAAAACTCTGCCTCTAGCAGCTCAATCTGGTACAACACTGATCTCCAATAAGGTAACAACTGATGTTACATTAGATAGATAGACAGATTTCTTCAGCAAGGAATTGTGGGTGTGGAAAAGCGCTGCGTTGGCCGGGAAATCGAACCTGGCTCAGCTGCTTGGAAGGCAGCTATGCTAACCACTATACCACCAACGTTGGAAAGGATCTGGAGCCATGAGGAGGGAAAACTCTGCCTCTAGCGGCTCAATCTGCTACAACACTGATCTCCAATAAGGTAACAACTGATGTTACATTAGATAGATAGATAGATAGATAGATAGATAGATAGATAGAATTGTGGGTGTGCAGAAGTTTTACGGTGGCCGGGAATCGAACCCGGATCAACTGTTTGAGACAGCTGCTTGGTTAGCAGCTATGCTAACCACTATACCACCAACACCAGAAAACATCTGGAGCAACGAGGAGGGAAAACTCTGCCTCTAGCGGGTCAATCTGGTACAACACTGATCTCCAATAAGGAAACAATTGATGTTACATTAGATAGATAGATAGATAGATAGATAGATACAGACAGATTGATTTCTTCATCAGGGAATTGTGGGTGTGGACAAGTGTTGCATTGGCCGGGAATCGAACCCCGGTCAAATGCTTGAAAGGCAGCTATGCTAAACACTATACCACGAATGCTGGAAAACATTTAGAGAAACGAGGAGGGAAAACTCTGCCTCTAGCAGCTCAATCTGGTACAACACTGATCTCCAATAAGGTAACAACTGATGTTACATTAGATAGATAGATAGATAGATAGATAGATAGATAGATAGATAGATAGATAGATAGATAGATAGATAGATAGATAGATAGATACAGACAGACGGATTTCTTCATCAGGGAATTGTGGGTGTGCAAAAGTGCTGCGTTGGCCGGGAATCGAACCCGGGTCAACTGCTTGGAAGGCAGCTATGCTAAACACTATACCACCAACGCTGGAAAACATCTGGAGCAACGAGGAGGGAAAACTCTGCCTCTAGCGGCTCAATCTGGTACAACACTGATCTCCAATAAGGTAACAACTGATGTTACATTAGATAGATAGATAGATAGATAGATAGATAGATAGATAGATAGATAGATAGATAGATAGATAGATAGATAGATAGATTGATTTCTTCATCAGGGAATTGTGGGTGTGGAAAAGTCTTGCGTTGGCCGGGAATCGAACCCCGGTCAACTGCTTGAAAGGCAGCTATGCTAAACACTATATCACCAACGCTGGAAAACATTTAGAGCAACGAGGAGGGAAAACTCTGCCTCTAGCAGCTCAATCTGGTACAACACTGATCTCCAATAAGGTAACAACTGATGTTACATTAGATAGATAGACAGATTTCTTCAGCAAGGAATTGTGGGTGTGGAAAAGCGCTGCGTTGGCCGGGAAATCGAACCTGGCTCAGCTGCTTGGAAGGCAGCTATGCTAACCACTATACCACCAACGTTGGAAAGGATCTGGAGCCATGAGGAGGGAAAACTCTGCCTCTAGCGGCTCAATCTGCTACAACACTGATCTCCAATAAGGTAACAACTGATGTTACATTAGATAGATAGATAGATAGATAGATAGAATTGTGGGTGTGCAGAAGTTTTACGGTGGCCGGGAATCGAACCCGGATCAACTGCTTGAGACAGCTGCTTGGTTAGCAGCTATGCTAACCACTATACCACCAACACCAGAAAACATCTGGAGCAACGAGGAGGGAAAACTCTGCCTCTAGCGGGTCAATCTGGTACAACACTGATCTCCAATAAGGTAACAATTGATGTTACATTAGATAGATAGATAGATAGATAGATAGATAGATAGATAGATAGATAGATAGATAGATAGATAGATAGACAGAAAGACAGATAGACAGATAGATAGATAGATAGATAGATAGAATTGTGGGTGTGCAAAAGTTTTACGGTGGCCGGGAATCGAACCCGGGTCAACTGCTTGAGACAGCTGCTTGGTTAGCAGCTATGCTAACCACTATACCACCAACACCAGAAAACATCTGGAGCAACGAGGAGGGAAAACTCTGCCTCTAGCGGGTCAATCTGGTACAACACTGATCTCCAATAAGGAAACAATTGATGTTACATTAGATAGATAGATAGATAGATAGATAGATAG